>NC_092226.1:12212390-12224890 GCF_036320965.1 Panulirus ornatus | reverse complement strand
GCGGAGGAGGAGGAGGAGGAGGAGGGGGTGAGGAGAAGGAGGGGAGCGGCGGAGGAGGAGGAGGAGGAAGAGGTGAGGAGGAGGAGGGGAGCGGCGGAGGAGGAGGAGGAGCAGCTCGGGGGTGGGGTGGAGGAGGAGCTTGGGGGGCGGGGAGTGGGAAGGAGGGGGAGGAGCTGGAGGAGGGAGATGGTGGGAGTGGAGGGGAGAGGGGAGGAGCTGGAGGAGGGAGATTGTAGGAGTGGAGGGGAGAGGGGAGGAGCTGGAGGAGGGAGATTGTAGGAGTGGAGGGGAGAGGGGAGGAGCTGGAGGAGGGAGATTGTAGGAGTGGAGGGGAGAGGGGAGGAGCTGGAGGAGGGAGATGGTGGGAGTGGAGGGGAGAGGGGAGGAGCTGGAGGAGGGAGATGGTGGGAGTGGAGGGGAGAGGGGAGGAGCTGGAGGAGGGAGATGGTGGGAGTGGAGGGGAGAGGGGAGGAGCTAGGGGAGAAACAGGAACCCTCTCCCCATTGCGTCTATAAGTCAGCGTTAGGCGGATAACATATATTGGTCATCGCTGTGACTGCCAGGCCAGCGGGAGGTCTGTATGTGCCCCCCGGGGACCAGGTGGGGAGATGACGACTGCGTGAGAGGTGGGGAGTTGAGGGAGACAGATGGGTGAGAACTAGGGAGAGAGGTGGGGGAGCTAGGGAGACGGGTGGGTGAGGAGTGAGGGAGGGAGAGAGGTGGGGGAGCTAGGGAGACAGGTGGGTGAGGGGTTAGGGAGGGAGAGAGGTGGGGGAGCTAGGGAGACAGGTGGGTGAGGGGTTAGGGAGGGAGAGAGGTGGGGAGCTGGGGAGACAGGTGGGTGACAACTAGGGAGAGAGGTGGGGAGCTGGGGAGACAGGTGGGTGAGGGTTAGGGAGAGGTGGGAACTGGGGAGACAGATGGAAAGACGATTGCAGGAGAAGTGGGGAACTGGGGAGACAGATGGGTGAGAACTAGGGAGAAGAAGTGGGGAGCTGGGGAGCCAAGTGGTATAAGAGTTAGGGAGAGCAAGGTGGGGAGTGCTAGGTGGGGAGAGTTAGGTGGGGAGAGCTAGGTGGGGAGAGCGAGGTGGGGAGAGCGAGGTGGTAGGAGAGGTTGTAAGTAAGATCATGTCTTAGGACGCCAGGGGGTCTACCAGCCCTAGCCACAACCCTCCGGGGGTTGTGATGTGTCGTGTGTTGGATGAGACACAACAGGTCACACAACCACACACCATGACTGACGAGGGTCCACACACCATGACTGACGAGGGTCCACACACCATGACTGACGAGGGTCCACACACCATGACTGACGAGGGTCCAAACACCATGACTGACGAGGGTCCACACACCATGACTGACGAGGGTCCACACACCATGACTGACGAGGGTCCACACACCATGACTGACGAGGGTCCAAACACCATGACTGACGAGGGTCCACACTCTGTGTTGTTATAACCTGACTCATATGTTGTAGTTAAAGCTCTCTACATGATTAGAATATATCGAAAAGCATCATTATTGTATAGATTATAATGTACAGTTTGTTTGGATGATAGAACCTTGTCAACACACACACACACACACACACACACACACACACACACAGGTCAAAGGTCACGAGGTCTGAGACGGACCAGTCTTATGTCATGACCTGTTGTTGACATGACCACACCTCCTGACCTCATATTCCTCAACTAACTCTCTCTCAGTTGACTACTTTACCGTGGTAGTGTGAGATGTAGTATATATGTAGTGATTAGGTAATATGTAAGATATGTGTAGTATGTAGTATATGTGTGGTGGCAACGTATTATGTAGTGGTAGTGTAGTATGTGGTATATATGTTAACTGGTCAAGTGGGCTTAAGACCCATCAGTTAGCTGGGTCATTAAGACCCCTCTGTGTCAAGGGATAACCACCACTTAACGCTAATCACCTTCTTCAGGTGTTTAAGATAAGACTGTAATCATAAAGACAACATTTTGAAAGATGTGTAATAATGTCAACAGCAGACATGACACTAATTCTTACACGAAGAAATATATATATATATATATATATATATATGGAAAGCTGTGTAGGTATGTATATTTGCGTGTGTGGACGTATGTATATACATGTGTATGGGGGGGGTTGGGCCATTTCTTTCGTCTGTTTCCTTGCGCTACCTCGCAAACGCGGGAGACAGCGACAAAGTATAAAAAAAAAAAATATATATATATATATATATATATATATATATATATATATATATATATATATATATATATATATATATATATGAGTCAAATTAATGTATTAGATGCTAACTTTTCCTTCGTAGCAGCGAAGTGTAGAGGTTGTCATGGAGGTAGGTAAACATTTGACCTGCTGTTTATTGGAGCGCACAGCCAGTGGTGGCGGCTGCTGGCGCCCAGTTAATGACATTGGAGGTTGCCACCTTGTTAGAGAGGGAGGGTGGGTGTTGAGGAGGGAGTGGGGTGGTGGGGTGTTGAGGAGGCGCGGTGGTAGGGTGTTGAGGAGGAGGCGCGGTGGTGGGGTGTTGAGGAGGAGGGTGGTGGTGGGGTGTTGAGGAGGAGTGGTGGTGGTGGGGTGTTGAGGAGGAGGGGTGGTGGTGGGGTGTTGATGAGGAGTGGTGGTGGTGGGGTGTTGTGGAGGGAGTGGAGTGGGGTGTTGAGGAGGAGGCGTGGTGGTGGTGGGGTGTTGAGGAGGAGGGTGGTGGTGGGGTGTTGAGGAGGGGGGGTGGTGGGGTGTTGTGGAGGGGTGGTGGTGGGGTGTTGTGGAGGGAGTGGAGTGGGGTGTTGAGGAGGAGGCGTGGTGGTGGTGGGGTGTTGAGGAGGAGGGTGGTGGTGGGGTGTTGAGGAGGAGGGGTGGTGGTGGGGTGTTGATGAGGAGTGGTGGTGGTGGGGTGTTGTGGAGGGAGTGGAGTGGGGTGTTGAGGAGGAGGCGTGGTGGTGGTGGGGTGTTGAGGAGGAGGGTGGTGGTGGGGTGTTGAGGAGGGGTGGTGGTGGGGTGTTGTGGAGGGGTGGTGGTGGGGTGTTGTGGAGGGGTGGTGGTGGGGTGTTGTGGAGGGAGTGGAGTGGGGTATTGAGGAGGAGGCGTGGTGGTGGTGGGGTGTTGATGAGGAGTGGTGGTGGTGGGGTGTTGAGGAGGAGGCGCGGTGGTAGGGTGTTGAGGAGGAGGCGCGGTGGTGGGGTGTTGAGGAGGAGGGTGGTGGTGGGGTGTTGAGGAGGAGGCGTGGTGGTGGGGTGTTGAGGAGGAGGCGTGGTGGTGGTGGGGTGTTGAGGAGGAGGCGCGGTGGTGGGGTGTTAATATGGAGAGCAGGGGTGATGGTGAGGTGGCTGGTGAGGTTGTACGTGACAGTAGCCTGGATGATCATCAGATAACAACACTGGACGATATTGATTGTGACCACCTCCCTCCCTCTCTCCCTCCAGCCTGCACCACCTCCCTCTCTCCCTCCAGCCTGCACCACCTCCCTCTCTCCCTCCTGCACCACCTCCCTCCCTCCTGCATCACCTCCCTCCTTCCCTCCCTCCCTCATCCCTCCTGCACCACCTCCCTCCCTCCTTCCCTCCCTCCTTCCTGCCTTCTCCTACACCATCTTCCATCTACACATCCTAGCAGATCCTGCCACATATCCCAGCATTTACCTCCAAAGCTAGAACTAATGCAAAGAGGAGCAGCCAAACTAATCCCTTCACCCAGAAGTAAGGCTTTGAGGAAAACTTCAAAGACTTCTTGTGTTGTTTCTACGAGCGGTAGTGTAGGAGGTGAAGCAACAGACGTTGTTATCAGAAATAGAAAAATATTTCTTAACCACATCACAGGCGAAAACTCCCTCATATTAGACAGATTCCATTACCACAAACAACGCTGCGCAGATAAAAGGAAGGTGATCAGTTGTAAACGTGAATATATATATATATATATATATATATATATATATATATATATATATATATATATATATATAGTGTCGACTACTGGAATAAAATTCCTGTAGGTGCTGTAAGTGGAAAGACCATTATACCTTTAGATCCAGACTAGAGAATAGATTTAATGATATATGTTATCCGAAAATGATCCCACTTACCAATAGTCTTTCATCTTTGACTGTCTCTCTTCTTTCAGAATCCAGTCCAAGTGATGTGGTCGTCAAACCGGTAAGAAACTTTCTTTTTTTTTTATTCTCGTTCTTAATTTTCGATTGAATTGACTGTTGAGCCGGAGGGCGAGGTGGATGGGGAGATGACCTCCTCCTTCTGCTGTTATTATGCTATTCTGTTACCACAACTGTAGCACATGACCTCGTCGTGGACCATCACTTTCAGGTCTTCTGTTAGCTGTCCCTCCAACGTACCCTTGTACATACAGTTCAGTAGGGCCTGCTCCTCACACACACACCCACCCACCCACCCACCCACCCACCCACACACACACACACACACACACACACAGAGGACAGGATCCCGTAAAATCGTATATGGTTGAAGTGTTGTTATCTTGAACACCTGAAAATGTTTACGATTTTTTCCGTTGGTGGTTATGTCGTGATGTTGATAGCCTTAACGACCCTGAGAGTTGAAAGGCCTGTCGTCCAAACAGCCAACCAATCATAGTGGTCAGCATGTGTACCAGCTTATATGTTGTTGATGTACGGGTTAGGAAGTATTTGACGATTATAGAAAATATGATGTTTTGAAAGATGAAAAATAAGGAGGGGAAAGGAATCAAACACAAAAAATGGGAACGAACGCATAAACGACCTCTTTTACAGATTAGAAAACGGGTCGAGGATTTGAGTGGGTCAACCACACGCTTGATGACAAGGCTGTCAGTGTTAGTGTGTCAGACTCTGGCAGAGACGACGACGCCCTTCTTCCTCCCTGCAGGTCAGACCGACCCTCTGCTACACTGTGGACGACCAATATCACATACCACACACACCGCCACAAGGTCTGATGGAACACTTATATCCACAGAGCAGTTGAGATCTGGAGGGGAAAATATGTTTTCTCCCTTGTGTCCAGTTTGGTCTGAGGGCAAGACCAGAAACTCAGTTAAGTTGAGGGAGGAGACGACGTCGAGTGGCGCAAAGCCAACACCAACACACAAGACGTTGATCGTGTGACCATTGTGGAATAATTATGGGTAGATGTTATGGTATGACACCTCGATCCTCCAACGGTATACGTATGATAAGAGTAGATCCCGTCTTGCAATAAGAGCGGCCACTGATGCATCTCACAGACGTGATGTGTCTCGAATTATACACACTCATGCAGGGAACTTCAGCGCCAGACAAACTTAACTCGGGGTAAGTTAAGGCTGACATTACTTCATCGTCAAAGACATCTCGCTCTATGTAGGTCACTCAGCTAGCAATGCGTAAGGTCACCAGGAAATTCTACCTGGTATATATACATACACACACACATACAGAGGACGTTCTATAAGGAACGTTGGTCTGTCATTACAAATGGACGGGGACCAGTGGACCGAACCACCCAACTCTGGCTCTCCCAGCTGACCAAAGAGAGTAAAAGCAGCAGTCGGGGATTAACCAAATAGTATCCGATGAACCAAATATTACCTGCGAATATTCTGATGCGCAGCTCAGGCGCTGAGTGCTGGATAGTAGACACGTAAGACAATGGTCTTCCTACTGTGTATTATATACACCGTTAGGATGGACCCCACTCATTATCTCCCTCTCATAATGGGGTTCTGGGGGGCTGCAACCCCATACATACAGACACCGAGGGCCGAATACTGTAACATCCGCCCAAGTGACACCAAAATTATTTCACAACTTGGGCTTCCGTGGTGTAGCGGTTAGCGTTCCTGATCGTGACGCGGTCACGGGCCGCCCAGGGTCGAGTGTATGGGTTCGAATCCTGGTTGCGAGCAGTTGGCCTACTATCAGCCCAGCTTTTCATCCACCCCTCGGGGTTTGTCGATAAAATGAGTACTTGACTCACGCTAAGATATATATGTACAACTATATATATATATATATATATATATATATATATATATATATATATATATATATATATATATTCCCTGGGGATAGGGGAGAAAGAATACTTCCCACGTATTCCCTGCGTGTCGTAGAAGGCGACTAAAAGGGGAGGGAGCGGGGGGCTGGAAATCCTCCCCTCTCGTTTTTTTTTAATTTTCCAAAAGAAGGAACAGAGAATTGGGCCAGGTGAGGGTATTCCCTCAAAGGCCCAGTCCTCTGTTCTTAACGCTACCTCGCTAATGCGGGAAATGGCGAATAGTTTGAAAGAAAGAAAAGAATATATATATATATATATATATATATATATATATATATATATATATATATATATATATATATATATATATATATATCGTCAATGGGATGGGCCTCAGCTGCCCCTACCATCTCAGCTAACGTAGAATAAGTGGTTGATGTATGACGTGTGACGTTGTAAACATCAAGACCCACATGTGTTGATGATAATGTAAAGGTGTCAGAACGCTGTATAAACAAGGACGAGGAGACCTGAACACACCCACACACACACACACACACACACACACACACACACACACACACACACACACAGCTGCAGAGGACATGTGGGACGGAGAAACGAAAAAAAAATGTAGGGAGTGGTAATGTGTGTGTGGTCGAATGAGAGAGAGAGAGAGAGAGAGAGAGAGAGAGAGAGAGAGAGAGAGAGAGAGAGAGAGAGTAGGAGTGTGGAAGGTCCAGTAGGGAGCCTGGTGAGGGACGTGTGTGTGTGTGTGTGTGTTGTGATGGAGCAGTGTACACAGACCCAGCCAGACTCTGGTGTGACCAGTGGTGATGTTGGTGGTGAAGTTCCGTATGTCTCCCTCCCTGTTGGCCAGCCTCCCTCCCTCCCTCGTCTGTTGGCCTGGCCCCTCCCTCCCTCCCCAGTCCGTCAGCCTGCCTCCTCTCTCCCTCCACCGTCCGTCAGCCTGCTTCCTCTCTTCCTCCACCGTCCGTCAGCCTGCCTCCCTCCCCGTCCGTTAATGCTGAAGTATCAGACTGGGAAGGACCAACTACACCGTGGGTAGGAGGGGTTAAACCTGGCTCCTGCCTCGCCTGCTAATTTTCGCTCCTCACCATCACCTTTACTCCTCATATATATATATATATATATATATATATATATATATATATATATATATATATATATATATATATATATATATAAAATCCTGTGAGTCCACGGGGAAATGAAACACGATATGTTCCCAAGTGCACTTTCGTGTCATAATCACATCATCAGGGGAGACACAAGAAAGAAATATAACAGTCACCTGATATACAACGAATAGACGTAGCTAGGACGCTATCATTGTATGTAATTGCTGTCAAGAGCTACATGTTATGAGGCCACTTTTTGAACTGAGAATAAGACATTTGAAATATGAATACATTTATATAAATGTTAACATATTTCCAGAGATGAACCGAGAGTTTGAGACACTGTAGGAGTTTCTGTGGGCTGTGGACGCTGGCGAAGGGTGAATGACCCACAACACATTAATCATCTGGTCCCCCCCATGACCCAGGCTGATCCACGTGTGTGGGGCTGCAGTGCTGACATGAGTTCCAGCTGGTGAGGGGGGTGGTGAGAGGTGAGGTGGGGGGCTGGAGAAGAAGAGGAGGAGAGAAGGAGGAGGAGGAGGAGGGGGAAGGAAGAGAGGGGTGTCAGGCTACACCAGCCCGCTGGACTTCTCTGTACCATGATGTAGACGTGACTCAACTCCTTCAGTGTAGGGGAGTCGCAATGAATATTGTGTTAGTGAGGTGGAAGGATAGTGTGAGACGTGGCGACCAACATTTCCCTCTCCCTCTCTGGTAATACAGTAGACTGAACTTCATTTGTCAAGAGTAAATGCGAGGATCATGATGTTTCTCCTCCACAGTAAATAGAGAATTATAATAACATGGTCGTGGTGATGGAAGGCAAGACTCTGGTGGCTGGACCAGACTATATACGAGAGAACCAGGAACGTCCAGAGGAACACGTGACCCCCTCCTCTATGTTGCGTCAGGAACACATAACTCTTCGCTATGTTGCGTCAAGAACACGTAACCCTCCTTTGTGTTGCGTCAGAAATACGTAAACCTCCGCTTTGTTGCGTCAGGAACACGTAAACGTCCGCTATGTTGCGTCAAGAACACGTAATCCTCCTTTGTGTTGCGCCAGGAACACGTAACCCCTCCCTTGTGTTGCGCCAGGAACACGTAACCCTCCTCTGTCTTGCGCCAGGAGCAGACACACGCGCGTGTGCACCGTGATATAATAGTATGCCTCCTTCCCTCACGACGGCATACGAGAGGGACACCAGAAGGTGTGAGTGTGAGGGTCGGGTGAGCCTAGCCAGCCCCGCCTTAGGTCTCCGGTGGCTGTGTGCTGACGCGGGACATTACCAAGCATAACCCCTGGTACACAACGCGCCCCACACACACACTCGACGTCTCCCTCCCGTCAATACTGCGTTGGGGATGGCGAGGGTGGGATACGATGGGTTCTGGGAGTCCCAGCAACCTTGTGATATCTGGTGAGGAGGTTGTGGTGTTGTTGTCCGTGAGTGTGTGGATGGTTCGGCCCGTGTGTGTGTGTGTGTGTGTGTGTGTGTGTGTCCTGTACTGGGAGGGAGATGTATACTCGTGGACCCCTCCCAGTTCCTTTTAACATTTTCCATCATCGTACGATCATTTCAGACATGCATGTTGTCACATTCACCACATCCTCCCTCAGTGTATGTCATTCATCCTTTACTCTAATACTACGGGAAAAACCACTTGACATCTCTGGTAACTTTTCTTGCTTCATTCATGTAATGTTCTCTGGTTCTTCTAAATCTATAATTCGAAAAACTTCTTCACTGTCTACATCATCAAAATGAATCAAGACTTAAGGTGCTGGTCAGATCACCACTCACTCTTCTCTCTTCTGGGATGGGTAAATGTAAGAATTTTAGCTTCTCCCTGTACCTCATCTTTCCCTAACTCTGGTGCCATACCTCCTGTAGACCTTCCTTATTAGCTTTTTCTCCCTCTTCAGGAGCCCTGATCAAACTTCGGAAATGCAATCCAGTTTCGGCCCGACTTTAGGACATAACACTTTACTCATCATATCCCCATCCATACAGGCGATAGCTAATCCAATCCTAGCCAGCAGCAGTCAGTTTGTCTCCTTTGTTATTCTCCAAATATGTGGGACTCTGGCAACAACAGGTGAGGGACGATGTCAACTGCCACAACCTTGAAGATTCATTGTCCCTCGTAGCTCATCGTGGTAACTTGATCCTCAACCCTCTCCTACCTGGCAGGTGCAGGCTGGCTGTGAGTGTCGTCTGCATCTCTGCAGATCTCGAGGTTTTCCTTTGCGTCTTGACATTGGCTTACTGCACCATCTCTCTCTCACTCTCTCCTCTCTGTTTGAGGCCAGAGGTTACCCATGAGGCCAGAGGGGTTACCCATGAGGTCATAGGTTACCTATGAGGCCAGAGGTTACCCATGAGGCCAGAGGTACACCCATGAGGCCAGAGTCATCCATGAGGCCAGAGATTACCCATGAGGCCAGAGGTTGCCAATGAGGCCAGAGTTACCCATGAGGCTAGAGGTTACCCATGAGGCCAGAGGTTATCCATGAGGCTAGAGTTACCCATGAGGCCAAAGGTTACCCATGAGACCAGAGGTTACCCATGAGGCCAGAGGTTACCCATGAGACCAGAGGTTACCCATGAGGCCAGAGGTACACCCATGAGACCAGAGTTACCCATGAGTCTAGAGGTTATCCATGAGACCAGAGGTTACCTATGAGACCAGAGGTTGCCCATGAGGCCAGAGGTTACCCATGAGGTCAGGGGTTACCCATGAGGCCAGAGGTTACCCATGAGGCCAGAGGTACACCCATATTCGTACTCATTCATCACAAATATCACAGGCCCTTTCATTACTACACGTCCTGGATTATGGAGGCGACGACTCAACCCCATCCCCCATTTCTACGTTACCACAGAACCCATCAAGGTTTGCCAAGTTTCCACGATCATGTCTCCTCGTTAGAGGTGTCTCTCATATCGTCTTCTTGAACATCATCATCATCCTCCATCAAACATCATCCTCCGCCACCATCACCATCCTCCACCATACATCATCCTCCACCACCATCATCATCCTCCACCACCACCATCACACACTCAAACTTCAACAGGAACCGTTGATGGGGGAGGAGGAGGAGTAACGCTTTCCCCCACACCCCTCACATCCACCGTTACTCCACACACACCAGCACCTGCTAAAACAGGTGAAATAAACAGCATCTCAGAACACTGTGAACACATCCCCCTCCCCCTTACATAATGACCTCCAATGAGGTCTTAGTTCAAGATCTTATTCTCTTTTAAAAGAGTTTTAGAAAGTTATTAAAGGAAGTATACGAGGCTGGCCACAAGTGAGGTATGTACTGTAAGTTGCCTGACGGTGCTTCCAGCGATGCACTTAAAGACGGGGCGCTTCCCTCACAACCTCTCGAGATCCTGTAGCATCTCGTCTCACCTAAGCGCCAGCAGCTGCAGACACTAATGAAGCCAGGGCAATGGCCTCCTAGTGGCTGGCGGGCAAGTAACGTACGACACGTTATGCCTGCCCGCTGGTGTGGGAGGCTGGAGGAAGCTCCCAGGGGGGTGGTGGTGGTGCAAGTGGAGGACGAGTGGCCACTCCAAAGGAGAAGCCTTTTATCCCTGGAGACTTTTTGATCTATTGTGTGGACAGTGTGTGGGGGGTTAAAGGAGGAGTTACATTAGCATGAGAGGTGATGAGGACGTGTGTGAGGATAGTGTGGGCTCAGTTCCACTCATGTCAAGGACGATGGAGCTAAAGATGACAAGAGACAGACAGATGATGTTGTTGTGAGACTGTGGCTGGTGTAGGGAAGATGAAGGACACAATGTCTCCTGTGGTGGCCAGGTGCTATATGGCCTGCTGGAAGGGCCCCGCCCTTCAAACACCCCCCACTACCACCACAACCATTACCACAACCACAGCTACAACCCACCACTACAACCCACCACTGCCACCACCACTACCACCACTACCACCACCATGTTTAAAGAGAAGGTAAATACGGTAGTATCTGGGTGACGACCCTCGTCTTGTCCAACTCTCTCTCTCTCTCTCTCTCTCTCTCTCTCTCTCTCTCTCTCTCTCTCTCTCTCTCTCTCTCTCTCTCTCTCTCTCTCTCATCAAGACCACACACCCACACTGGCCCAGGGTGGCCACATCAAGGCCACACAGACCCACACCGGGCCAGAGTGGCCACATCAAGACCACACAGACCCACACTGGGCCAGGGAGGCCACATCAAGACCACACAGACCCACACCGGGCCAGAATGGCCACATCAAGACCATAGACCCACACCGGGCCAGAGAGGCAACATCAAGACCATAGACCCACACTAGCACAGAGTGGCCACATCAAGACCACACAGACCCACACTAGCACAGAGTGGCCACATCAAGTCCACACACAGACCCACACTGGCCCAGCAAGGGTGGCCATCCATCCATCCTATTGGTATAGAATATTGGTCGACCCATCCTAGGGAAGGGGTCGGGGGGGGGGGGGGGGGGGGTGTTAGAGGGGGGGTCTTTAGGAGGGGGTCTTGGGGGTGGGGGGGTAGGGGGTCAGGTCAGCCGGATCTATTTTAGATTTTATTTCAGGAATTCATTGTGGTGGAGCGGGTGACTGATGGCCCGGCTCACTGTGGCGGCGCGTCCCATTCACTCTTCCCACACAACAGATATTGAGGGAAATTTTATACTTTTGAAAACGGACGAGAGGGGAAAATGTCTATCTATCTGTCTATCTATCTATCTATCTGTCTGTCTATCTGTTTCATGTGTGGCGCGGGTGGCGACGGGAAGGGATGAAGACAGCAAGTATGAATATGTACATGTGTCGATATGTATATGTCTGTGTATGTTTTTTTTTTTCTTTTAACTATTCGCCATTTCCCGCGTTAGCGAGGTAGCGTTAAGAACAGAGGACTGGGCCTTTTTTGGAATATCCTCACCTGGCCCCCTCTGTTCCTTCTTTTGGAAAGGAAAATGTATATGTATGAAATGTATATGTATGTATATGTGCGTGTATGGGCGTTTATATATATATATATATATATATATATATATATATATATATATATATATATATATATATATATATATATATATATATATTGGAAAGGATCACAATATTGCGCGTGATCAAGATATTCCTATGAGTCCACGGGGAAAATGAAACAATAAGTTCCCAAGTGCACTTTCGTGTAATAATCACATCATCAGGGGAGACACAAGAGAGAAATATAACAGTCAGTTGATGTACAACGAAGAGACGAAGCTGGGACGCCATTTGGTAAACATGCGATTGTCCAAGACAGACAACGAGCGTTCATGTTTACCAAATGGCGT
>NC_092226.1:12172390-12204890 GCF_036320965.1 Panulirus ornatus | reverse complement strand
TGGCTGGCTGGCTGGGGTTGGGGGGCGGGCGTCGGGAGCTGGGGTTTGACTCGTGTGTGTCAGCCACAATTGGTGGGCTTCTGCTACCCGCTGAGCTTGTCGATTGGTGTACACGTTGTGACGTAAGGATGAGGTCAGCAATGTGGCCTCGATGCTGATTGGATGAGCGTGGGTGTGAGTAGGAGAGGTGGTTGTCGTAATGTGGCAGGTAACAGCAGGTTGTTGGTAGACTCGTCTCTGGCATGGTTGTAGTTGTGGTGTTGTGTACCATCGTCTGTAGTGGAACTGTTGGTCGTCTGTCCCAAAAAGGAAGAGAGACTTGCTTTGATGGCAGGACGTGTGGTGTTTTCCAACATGGTGAAGTGGTATGTTGATGACGATGCTTATGGGCGTTTGGGCGCTTCTCTGTGGTCTAAGTCGCCGCTGGGGAGGGTGTTTGACAAGCTCGACTGTGGATGGCTAGTGTGGTTGTATCTCACAACGTCCACCAGAAGCATTAACAGAGCGTCTGAGACCCGTAGGTTCTTTGTGGAGTAAGAGGTAGTGTATTAACCGGGGTACTGTATTAACCAGGGATAGTGTATTAACCAGTGATAGTGTATTGACCGGGTGTACTGTGTTGACCGAGGTAAATGTCTGTACTTGTCCACAACGGAGAGAGGGGAATGTTGAGCGCTCGTGACCCCCCCGCGCGGGAGGGGTGTGTGAACGGTGAGTCGCTGATAGTTTTGATCGCTGATCAGAAGGAAGGTCATTGAACACTTTCTCCAACATTTAACGCTACGATGAGGTTCGCTATGTCTACAACAGAGCGTGTGGGGGAGGTGTACCCACATTTGTTGCTAAATATCAAATGACTTCAGCTGGTACGTCATTCGTTATAGTATTACGATGCTTTGTTGTATCTTACGTAATGTTGGCGCGACGTACGATCTGCTGGGACCGAGAGGAGAGAGGTTGGGTTTGTGGGTCTTGATAGTATACCATATATGTAGCCTTGGGTGAGGTGGCCAGCCATGGTCTACCTGAACTGTGGAGAAACGACCATATTAACTCGGGTTTCCACCAGTTCTGTGCGTCAGGCAGTGACGTGTCTGAATACATGAGCGTCTCTGAGGATAACGTGAAGTTTGTGGTCGGAGACAACTTTGTGAAGATGATATAAATGATGATAATGTTTGAAATGAGGCTTATGAAGACCCCCTTGATGGTCTGTTGACGCCCAGGGATGTGGATGATGATGGTGTGGTGTGGTGTTTGGTGAGCTCGCAACACACATACCTGGCGCCGTGTGTCGCTATCAGAGACGCGGGGTGTAACGTAGTCCTGGGCGGTGTGGTTCAGTGGAACAGCTCGCGTCTCGTCTTCTTTGTCTCGTCCAATTTGGTTTGTTTATGAGAGTTGAGACCGGCGTCTTGCTGTCCGGAGCAAGGATGGTGAGGCTGTCCGGAGCAGGGATGGTGAGGCTGTCTTGCTATCCGCAGCAGTGATGGTGGGGCTGTCCTACTGTCCGGAGCAGCGATGGTGAGGGAGGGAGGAGGAGAAAGACTCGAGTTCTTCAGCTGGCCCCTCAGCGCCAGTGGTCAAGCCCGACATAGTGATGTTGGTGATGACAACAACCAAACGAGAGGTGTTGTAGCTGCTGTCCTCCCGCTTGTTGTGGATAATGAGAGGTATTGTAGCTGCTGTCCTCCCGCTTGTTGTGGATAACGAGAGGTGTTGTAGCTGCTGTCCTCCCGCTTGTTGTGGATGGATAAATTTCATATGAAATTCAGGTATGAAATTATGCATAACTCATTGTGTTGTTGAAATGAAATTATTTCAGTCACTGAACTGAACTATTACGTAATTTTGCTCACACACACAACACACACACACACACACACACGCACACACACACACACACACACACACACACACACACACACACACACACACACACAACACACACACACACACACACGCACACACACACACACACACACACACACACACACACACACACACACAACACACACACACACACACATAAACACACACACACACACACACATAAATACACACACACACACACACATAAACACACACACACACACACACACACACACATACACACACACACACACACACACACACACACACACACACACACACACACACACACACACACATAAACACACACACACACGCACACACACACACACACACACACACACACACACACACACACACACACACACACACACACACACACACTGGGCCTGGCCACCTAATCACCAGTTGCCACACACACACACACACACACACACACACACATCCACACTCACACATCTGCTCAGGTACTTCTGGTCAGGTCACGCCCCCACACAGGCAGAGGTCACGGGTCATGGTCATTACTTCATCCGGGTCATCCCGCCGCTCCCGCACCTCTCATGTGTTGATCGTCATATTCACCAAAGTATATAAACTTTTTCCATCTCATATTTTCTCTTACTTTCGCGACCAACGGCATCATTTGAGCTGATATACTTTTCCCCATGACAATGTGGTCTGTAGGGCTGGGGTAAGTGAAATATGGACGGGTCTGTCCGTAGATTGGTGGACGGGGTGCCATTACATACGGTAAGTGAAACATGGACGAGCCTCTCCGTAGACTGGTAGAAGGGGTGCCAGAAGAGACAGTAAAATTTGATCGGTGTTGACAGATGTTCAACAATGGTCACAAGTCACACAAATATGGACAGTTCATGTTGTGGTATAGACAGATAATACACACACACACACACACACACACACACACACACACACGTGTGTGTGTGTGTGTGTGTGTGTGTGTGTGGTATATGTGTGTGTGTGTGTGTGTGTGTGTGTGTGTGTGTGTGTGTGTGATTACTTCTATACGCCATACGGGATAGAATTTTACACTCGGCCCCAACACCCACCCACCCATCAACATTCTTTACTATCACACAAGCTTTCACATTTCTGTATGCTGTCTGCCATCACCAAGGCTTCATTCACCAAGGCTTCATTCACCAAGGCTTCATTCACCAAGGCTTCATTCACCAAGGCTTCATTCACCAAGGC
The DNA here is from genome assembly GCF_036320965.1 of Panulirus ornatus. Lineage (NCBI taxonomy): Eukaryota > Metazoa > Arthropoda > Malacostraca > Decapoda > Palinuridae > Panulirus > Panulirus ornatus. The sequence continues at coordinate 12,201,803 of NC_092226.1, read as the reverse complement.
TTCATTCACCAAGGCTTCGTTCACCAAGGCTTCATTCACCAAGGCTTCGTTCACCAAGGCTTCATTCACCAAGGCTTCGTTCACCAAGGCTTCGTTCACCAAGGCTTCATTCACCAAGGCTTCGTTCACCAAGGCTTCGTTCACCAAGGCTTCATTCACCAAGGCTTCGTTCACCAAGGCTTCATTCACCAAGGCTTCATTCACCAAGGCTTCGTTCACCAAGGCTTCATTCACCAAGGCTTCGTTCACCAAGGCTTCATTCACCAAGGCTTCGTTCACCAAGGCTTCGTTCACCAAGGCTTCATTCACCAAGGCTTCGTTCACCAAGGCTTCATTCACCAAGGCTTCATTCACCAAGGCTTCATTCACCAAGGCTTCATTCACCAAGGCTTCATTCACCAAGGCTTCATTCAACCAGTTCACTTTCCTGGAATAAATGTTGTGTCCTTTGCTTGTGCCGTCGAAGAATTGTTCACTGTCTACCCGTTGTACCCCTGACTCTGGGGTTTAATTGTGATCACCTTGCGTACGCCTGTACCTCTAACTCTGGGGTTAATGTTTGGCCACCTTGCCCAACACCTGTACCCTTAACTCTGGGGGTAATGTTTGGTCACCTTGCGTACACCTGTACCCTTAACTCTGGGGTTAATGTTTGGCCACCCTGCCCAACACCTGTACCCTTGACTCTGGGGTTTATGTGTTGCCACCCTGCCCAACACCTGTACCCCTGACTCTGGGGTTAATGTTTGGCCACCCTGCCCAACACCTGTACCCCTGACTCTGGGGTTAATGTTTGGCCACCTTGCCCAACACCTGTACCCCTGACTCTGGGGTTTAACCTAAATCTCTGTTCTTCGTCTGTGTCTAGTTTATCTTTTCTCGTCTTGGGGTCTTGATGCAGGAAGCCATCATGGACGACCCTCCTCCAACCCAGGTGCTGCCATCGTGGAGGTGTGTGTCGGGATGGGGTGGTGGGTGGTCATTGAACGGGGAGAGAGAGAGAGAGAGAGAGAGAGAGTTCGCCCCGGGAAGGTGACCCTCTGACCCCAGCCCCCTGTACACTCCAGGAGCAGCCAGCCTGATTTGAGATGGAGGTTGAGGGTGTATAGGTTGAGGGGCGGGTTAGAGGGTAGACGGTGTCTGGCCCAGGCAGACGAGGAGCCTCGGCCTTTGTGTTCGCCAGTTAGGATCATCGCCAGGTCGAGGAACTCCAGCCTGGGTCTGTCCACTCCCCGCCACCTCGCCGCCAGCATCATGTTATTGTGTGTGTGTGTTGCGACACAGCAAACCCTCCAGCAGGACGAAGACGTCATCTGCTAAACAGGTTTTTAAAAACCCAGACAGTTTCCTACACCAGCTGGGTTGATCAGACTCGACCCATATGAGGCAACACGGATACTATTACTGTATTTGAGAATAGATCTTTCATCAACCTAAGTATTGTTGATGATACAGGAGTCAAAATACAGTAGTGAGTGACCCGTCACTTCTGATGGTAAGATGTGGTTGTATCATAAAGGAAATAATGAGTGATGATGTGGATATTTATTATAGATTTATTGACCACAAGTTTAGAAACAGATGTCAGATGTCATTTGTTATATTGTGTTGCAGAACAGATGAATTGGTACCAAATATTGTTGATAGAATTACCTCAATTGTGTTGCGGAAGAGATCAATTGGTACAAAATATTGTAGAAATAGAGATATACCTCATTACTGTATATGTATAGGTGTCTGGTGGGTTCTGGCGACTGGGGTAATAATGTGTTAATGTTCTCATGGTTTACTCTACGTCCAGCAACGCCGACGTCATGTTCTTGATGTGAAGTTCATGTTGGATTATGTACTTACGTGTTGTACGTCGCTTCTTGACTATATGGTCAGGCAACCACCATTTCCAGCGACCACTGGCCACCTCCACTGACCTCATCCCGTAACCACTTCCAGCGACCAGTTTCATTGACCACTCCGAGAGACTGATTTAAGCGGTGACTTCCAACGACCACTTCCAGTGACACGCTTCCAGCAACCGCTTCTAGTGACCACTTACAGCGACCATTTCCAGTATTCTCTTCCAGCGATCGCTTCCAGTCGCTTCCAGTAACCACTTACATCGAATACTCCCAGTTACCATTTTCAGCGATCACTTCTATGGACCACCTCCAGCGATCACTTCCAGAGACCATCTCCAGGATCACTTCCAGAGACCACCTCCACCAGCGATCACTTCCAGAGGCCACCTCCAGCGATCACTTCCGGAGGCCACCTCCAGCGATCACTTCCAGAGACCTCCTCCAACGATCACTTCCAGAGACCTCCTCCAACGATCACTTCCAGAGACCACCTCCAGCGATCACTTCCAGAGGCCACTTCCGCGATCACTTCCAGAGACCACCTCCAGGGATCACTTCCAGAGGCCACCTCCAGCGATCACTTCCAGAGACCACCTCCAGGGATCACTTCCAGAAACCACCTCCACCAGCGATCACTTCCAGAGACCACCTCCACCAGCGATCACTTCCAGAGACCTCCCCAGGGATCACTTCCAGAGACCACCTCCAGGGATCACTTCCAGGAACCACCTCAAGCGATCACTTCCAAAGACCACGTCAAGCAATCACTTCCAGAGACCACCTCCAGCGATCACTTCCAGAGACCACCTCCTCCAGCGATCACTTCCAGAGACCACCTCCTCCAGCGATCACTTCCAGAGGCCACCTCCAGCGATCACCTCCAGAGGCCACTTCCAGGATCACTTCCAGAGGCCACCTCCACCAGCTATCACTTCCAGAGACCACCTCCAGTGATCACTTCCAGAGACCACCTCCAGCGATCACTTCCAGAGACCTCCCCAGGGATCACTTCCAGAGACCTCCTCCAGGGATCACTTCCAGAGACCACCTCCACCAGCGATCACTTCCAGAGACCACCTCCAGGGATCACTTCCAGGAACCACCTCAAGCGATCACTTCCAAAGACCACGTCAAGCAATCACTTCCAGAGACCACCTCCACAACATAATACAGATGTAGTGTGAACGTATTAAGGAATAATTGTTTATGGATCATATTTGCTGGAACACGTATTCATCTCGGGGCAAAACAATAGCCTGATATATGTAAGAGTTGAGTGACAACGGCAAGGCAGAGGATTTCCCACCCTAAGCCGGGGGTCTATAAGGTAGGAAATAGAAATATGTGGAGAGTTCTTCTCTGCCTGACCATTTCTGATTCAAATTGGGAGATTAATGGTTGACTGATGACCAGCGTCCTGCTGGTCACCTTCACCCCAGGTGGTCCTCCCCTGCCACCCCAGCTGGTGGTGGCAGTCCTCCCCTACCACCCCAGCTGGTGGTGGCGGTCCTCTTCTGCCACCCCAGCTGGTGGTGGCAGTCCTCTTCTGCCACCCCAGCTGGTGGTGGCAGTCCTCCCCTGCCACCCCAGCTGGTGGTGGCAGTCCTCCCTTACCACCCCAGCTGGTGGTGGCAGTCCTCCCTTACCACCCCAGCTGGTGGTGGCAGTTCTCTTCTGCCACCCCAGCTGGTGGTGACTGTCCTCCCCCTACCACCCCAGCTGGTGGTGGCAGTCCTCCCTTACCACCCCAGCTGGTGGTGGCAGTCCTCCCCTACCACCCCAGCTGGTGCTGGTAGCCCTCCCCTACCACCCCAGCTGGTGCTGGTAGCCCTCCCCTACCACCCCAGCTGGTGCTGGCAGTTCTCCCCTACCACCCCAGCTGGCGGCCGCCGGCAGTCCCGTACCAAGATCATTATAATCATCATCGTCAAATCATAACGATCAACCGAGAGATTTTGATCAGGTCTTGATCCTTTCCCATTAATCACCTAACCACCTCACACTGTACACTGTGTAGATATGGTCCATGGTACGTACAGCAACACTCGGTTGAAAGACACGGGTAAAGACGTTGGCGAAGATAAGACCATGGGGGTGGTAGCAGAGGAGAGGTGAAAATATGAGATAATAAACGGATATTAATGCCTGGTGGAACGCCCCTTTCCCTCCTGTGGACCAAGATGGCTGGCTAGCTGGCTGGCTGGTCCACCTTATAATGGAGTTGGTGTTGGGGTAACTATGTCACAGGTCCTTGTGCTGCTGGCACGGTAGGTACGGGGTTATAGAAGGGATATAGAAGAGGAGTTGCTATATATACTTCCTTGAGTTTCTGGTAGAGGTTTGTCCAGTCACACTACCCTCCACCCAACACCATATTTTCTTTTTGAAGAAATAGTTGTTTCAAATCTTCCTCGACGTCTTAGTCTCGTTGCTCAGCGAGTCCTCTCTCTGGTATAGTCCCTCACCGTGATAAGATGAAGGTTATGAACCGAAGTTACGACAAGGGTCATGCCTATGTCCCTGCGCCTCCCTGGTTATTGTGACTATGTCATATGGTCTTATCTCTCGAGGCCAAAGGGGGGTCGGTCTTGGGTGTGATGCGTAGTTGTGTGTGATGCGTAGTTGTGTGTGATGCGTAGTTGTGGCGTATCGAGGGCGTATTCATAACTCTGTGTGAGAGGAAATCTCGTATGATGTGTCCTGGATGTTGTGTGGAGAGACTCGGTCGTCTTCTGCTGTTGCTCCTACTGTGGAGTTGAGATGGGAAGGTATTCAGCGGGTTGGAATGATTATCACTGTTGTTTTTCAATGTGTCTTTTTATTCTATTCATGAGATGACTTGATGTGATTTGCAAAGCAGAGCCGTGGACTCGTCTCTCGTTTCCTTTGATACTTTTAATAGCTGTTAGCTACACACACACACACACACACACACACACACACACACACACGTCTTAGCCTATTTTTTTTTTAGTATATTTCTTTCACTTCCCTGATTGTTGTTATCTGTGTCAAACATAACTCCTGGTATGTCATCTGTGTAACGTCCTCTGCTCGCATATCCTATGTTGATATTTACCTTCCTGTCGGTGTAGTAACATCCCTGACGTAGGTTAGGCACAGAGTTAGAGAGAGAGAGAGAGAGAGAGAGAGAGAGAGAGAGAGAGAGAGAGAGAGAGAGAGAGAGAGAGAGAGTACACACCGCGTTTTAAGTACACCACCATTACGACGAACGACGAGGATCAGAGAGTTAGTGTACAGGAATATATTCCTGTGTGTATCTGTATGGTCAGTGCTAACCTGTAGATGATTGCATGTTGTTTCTACCGTCATACCAAAGGGGAGGAGGAAAGGGAGTGAGAGGTGGAGCCGCCTCACTGTGCTTCAGTCCATCATGCTACACATCCTCAGATGTGTTTTGATAACATCGCTTGACAACACCAGGTGACGCAAGGTCTGTTGGCCAGCTGTGTTGGTCTTTTGTTTCCGTGGTCTTTTGTTTCCGTGGTTGATGTTGTGTCAAGGCGAGATGTTGTAGGTTGTGAAGGATTTTGTCATCTAGGGATGTTTTGTGCCTTCTGTTGGGTCACCTTCTGTTGTGATTCGAGGAGTAAGAAGCGAGACGACCCCTGTAGTTCACTGGATAAAGAGGGATTGATGCTCTTTTCTTTTCTAAGTATCTTTTTGTTATTGCGTTCATGTGTGTGTGTGTGTGTGTGTGTGTGTGTGTGTGTGTGTGTGTGTGTGTGTGTGTGTGTGTGTATGTGTGTGTGTGTGTGGGATGGACCCTGCTGAATCGCTTGCGTTGAAAATGTTCAGTAAATTTTCCATAGCTGGCGGGCGGTGGTGGTGGGCTGAACAGAACGATTCTGTTCATCCTTTTTCCTTTTTTTCCCCCCACACCAGAACTTGTGTTATTGTATCTACTATTGTTCCAGTCACGTCTGCTCTAGTTCCACGTGAGGTGATGTCACTGTGTTCGTGTGACCAGGTGTCTGGGGTGTGTGTGTGTGCAGTGAGGCAATAGAGATGGCTTTGAAGTCTCTCTGTTGTGAATAGTTCCTCTTTCTCTTGGTCAAAAGCTGTGGTCTTCCTCATCATAGATGTTGAAGACCTTCTGGTGTATTGTAGTTCCCTTAAGTTTCTCGATCTATATTTGTTTGATTATATCATATATCCTTCTTCATCCAGTATGTAAGAGGAGTAAGTTTTGCGTCTCCTACAAAGAGTATGAACAGTTTCCAAAAACTCGGCTGCTGGGGGGAGTGGGTAGCACTTCCGCCTGCCACGCAGGGGTCCCGGGTTCGACCCCTGGCTGTTGGAGTTTTGTATGTTCTATGAAAAAGCGCGCGTATATTCTTTGTACATATATATACATATATATATATATATATATATATATATATATTTTTTTTTTTTTTTTTTTTTTTATACTTTGTCGCTGTCTCCCGCGTTTGCGAGGTAGCGCAAGGAAACAGACGAAAGAAATGGCCCAACCCCCCCCATACACATGTACATACACACGTCCACACACGCAAATATACATACCTACACAGCTTTCCATGGTTTACCCCAGACGCTTCACATGCCTTGATTCAATCCACTGACAGCACGTCAACCCCTGTATACCACATCGCTCCAATTCACTCTATTCCTTGCCCTCCTTTCACCCTCCTGCATGTTCAGGCCCCGATCACACAAAATCCTTTTCACTCCATCTTTCCACCTCCAATTTGGTCTCCCTCTTCTCCTCGTTCCCTCCACCTCCGACACATATATCCTCTTGGTCAATCTTTCCTCACTCATTCTCTCCATGTGCCCAAACCACTTCAAAACACCCTCTTCTGCTCTCTCAACCACGCTCTTTTTATTTCCACACATCTCTCTTACCCTTACGTTACTTACTCGATCAAACCACCTCACACCACACATTGTCCTCAAACATCTCATTTCCAGCACATCCATCCTCCTACGCACAACTCTATCCATAGCCCACGCCTCGCAACCATACAACATTGTTGGAACTACTATTCCTTCAAACATACCCATTTTTGCTTTCCGGGATAATGTTCTCGACTTCCACACATTTTTCAAGGCTCCCAAAATTTTCGCCCCCTCCCCCACCCTATGATCCACTTCCGCTTCCATGGTTCCATCCGCTGACAGATCCACTCCCAGATATCTAAAACACTTCACTTCCTCCAGCCTCTCACCATTCAAACTCACCTCCCAATTGACTTGACCCTCAACCCTACTGTACCTAATAACCTTGCTCTTATTCACATTTACTCTTAACTTTCTTCTTCCACACACTTTACCAAACTCCGTCACCAGCTTCTGCAGTTTCTCACATGAATCCGCCACCAGCGCTGTATCATCAGCGAACAACAACTGACTCACTTCCCAAGCTCTCTCATCCCCAACAGACTTCATACTTGCCCCTCTTTCCAAAACTCTTGCATTTACCTCCCTAACAACCCCATCCATAAACAAATTAAACAACCATGGAGACATCACACACCCCTGCCGCAAACCTACATTCACTGAGAACCAATCACTTTCCTCTCTTCCTACACGTACACATGCCTTACATCCTCGATAAAAACTTTTCACTGCTTCTAACAACTTTCCTCCCACACCATATATTCTTAATACCTTCCACAGAGCATCTCTATCAACTCTATCATATGCCTTCTCCAGATCCATAAATGCTACATACAAATCCATTTGCTTTTCTAAGTATTTCTCACATACATTCTTCAAAGCAAACACCTGATCCACACATCCTCTACCACTTCTGAAACCACACTGCTCTTCCCCAATCTGATGCTCTGTACATGCCTTCACCCTCTCAATCAATACCCTCCCATATAATTTACCAGGAATACTCAACAAACTTATACCTCTGTAATTTGAGCACTCACTCTTATCCCCTTTGCCTTTGTACAATGGCACTATGCAAGCATTCCGCCAATCCTCAGGCACCTCACCATGAGTCATACATACATTAAATAACCTTACCAACCAGTCAACAATACAGTCACCCCCTTTTTTAATAAATTCCACTGCAATACCATCCAAACCTGCTGCCTTGCCGGCTTTCATCTTCCGCAAAGCTTTTACTACCTCTTCTCTGTTTACCAAATCATTTTCCCTAACCCTCTCACTTTGCACACCACCTCGACCCAAACACCCTATATCTGCCACTCTGTCATCAGACACATTCAACAAACCTTCAAAATACTCATTCCATCTCCTTCTCACATCACCACTACTTGTTATCACCTCCCCATTTACGCCCTTCACTGAAGTTCCCATTTGCTCCCTTGTCTTACGCACCCTATTTACCTCCTTCCAGAACATCTTTTTATTCTCCCTAAAATTTACTGATAGTCTCTCACCCCAACTCTCATTTGCCCTTTTTTTCACCTCTTGCACCTTTCTCTTGACCTCCTGTCTCTTTCTTTTATACTTCTCCCACTCAATTGCATTTTTTCCCTGCAAAAATCGTCCAAATGCCTCTCTCTTCTCTTTCACTAATACTCTTACTTCTTCATCCCACCACTCACTACCCTTTCTAAACAGCCCACCTCCCACTCTTCTCATGCCACAAGCATCTTTTGCGCAATCCATCACTGATTCCCTAAATACATCCCATTCCTCCCCCACTCCCCTTACTTCCATTGTTCTCACCTTTTTCCATTCTGTACACAGTCTCTCCTGATACTTCTTCACACAGGTCTCCTTCCCAAGCTCACTTACTCTCACCACCTTCTTCACCCCAACATTCACTCTTCTTTTCTGAAAACCCATACTAATCTTCACCTTAGCCTCCACAAGATAATGATCAGACATCCCTCCAGTTGCACCTCTCAGCACATTGACATCCAGAAGTCTCTCTTTCGCACGCCTGTCCATTAACACGTAATCCAATAACGCTCTCTGGCCATCTCTCCTACTTACATAAGTATACTTATGTATATCTCGCTTTTTAAACCAGGTATTCCCGATCATCAGTCCTTTTTCAGCACATAAATCTACAAGCTCTTCACCATTTCCATTTACAACACTGAACACCCCATGCATACCAATTATTCCCTCAACTGCCACATTACTCACCTTTGCATTCATATCACCCATCACTATAACCCGGTCTCGTGCATCAAAACCGCTAACACACTCATTTAGCTGTTCCCAAAACACTTGCCTCTCATGATCTTTCTTCTCATGCCCAGGTGCATATGCACCAATAACCACCCACCTCTCTCCATCAACTTTCAGTTTTACCCATATTAATCGAGAATTTACTTTCTTACATTCTATGACATACTCCCACAACTCCTGTTTCAGGAGTATTGCTACTCCTTCCCTTGCTCTTGTCCTCTCACTAACCCCTGACTTCACTCCCCAGACATTTCCAAACCACTCTTCCCCTTTACCCTTGAGCTTCGTTTCACTCAGAGCCAAAACATCCAGGTTCCTTTCCTCAAACATACTACCTATCTCTCCTTTTTTCACATCTTGGTTACATCCACACACATTTAGGCACCCCACTCTGAGCCTTCGAGGAGGATGAGCACTCCCCGCGTGACTCCTTCTTCTGTTTCCCATTTTAGAAAGTTAATACAAGGAGGGGAGGATTTCCGGCCCCCCGCTCCCGTCCCCTCTAGTCGCTTTCTACGACACGCGAGGAATACGTGGGAAGTATTCTTTCACCCCTATCCCCAGGGATAATATACATATATAAACACACACGCACACACACACACACACACACACACACACATACATATATATACATATGAAAAATGTAAGAAACAATTTAGAAAACATATATACATATATATACATATATATATATATATATATATATATATATATATATATATATATATATATATATATATACATATATTGTAAACGTGAGTCCGTCCATGTCAGTGCCAATGTAACAATTCGGATTCAGACATCGTCCACGTTTACAATGTATTCCGACTCTTCTGACATCAGTCAATTTCTAAATGTTTTACTTGTTTGTCTTTCTATGGTCAACCGCGACTGAAAAAAAAATGTAATCTTAAGAACACATTTTGTCCTTGATGATGGAAATCCAAAGACATTTCTATCACGATTATAGATAGAACATCTGCCAGGACGGCCGTAGTCAGGACTAACAACCTATTTCACCATTTACCACACTCACCATAGAAAGTGGAATTGCGTCGATGGTTTTCAATAACCACATATGTTCTTAGAGTACTTCCCTAACGTGCAATGAGAGATGGACACAGAATCAACAGAGGAGTGTAAACATACCACACTAAAACATGAGCAATATACTCGTCCTGCTTTTAATGTGGTATTTCCTGAAACAACATTTGCCGACGGAAGTTTCCAAGCCACGTATACCAACTGTCCTGATTGATTTACTTTTTTGTGGATTGTCCGAGGCAGAAAGGTCATCTGAATGCCCTAATCAAAGCATCTTATTAACGAGTATATACATATACGTCCAAATGTACGATAGTGCACTACGATGGCCTGTTCTCTGACACATAAGGTATTCGCTCCCTGCTAAACAAGAACGGCTCACTCCCTGAAGCATCAAAGCCGTTTTTTCCAATGACGTCTAACCAGCTGACATACGTCAGCAACTCGTATATATATATATATATATATATATATATATATATATATATATATATATATATATATATATATCTTAGATTATTTCACTTCATTCTATATTTATTCTATATTCATTGGCTATATTCGTTGTTCTCCGCCTCAGGTAAAGCTATAGCGAACTTAATCTCAGACGAAGGCCATGATCTCAACTATATTCTTAGCGACCGAACGTCATCTGACATTGAACTGTATCATGATGAGTGAGGGTTTGGTGGCTGCTGTCATGGGGACGCTCGTTTGGATGGCCTGGTCTGGGTCATGTGTTACCAGGTGTCCAGGTGTCGTATCTCTATCAGTGGGAGGATGTGAGGCTACGGACGGTAGAGGGTTTGGAAAGCGCCAGTGTCTCTCGTCTTCGCCTTGTTCATGCTGTCTCCGAGGTTGGTCCTGGGTTGTGAGTGGGATGTGGCCGTTGTATTTGACTAGCCTAGCCTCCTGGTGTTAGCTGATTGGCTGGGGGTGGTTGTTTGGGCCTTGATGCCCTTCAAATTACCAGGGTCATTAAGGCCGTTAACGTCCATTGACAACCAACAACAGAAAAAAATAATTAACACCGAATTTAGGTGTTAAGAATAATTGTAAGACCACATACTCTCTCACAACATATGTGGCCATGTGTGTACGTAGATATGTAGCCATGTGTTGGCCATGTGTATAGACAGATATGTAGCTATGTGGTGGCCATGTGTATAGACAGATATGTAGCTATGTGGTGGCCATGTGTATAGACAGATTTCCAGCCAAGTGGTGGCCATGTGTATAGCTAGACATGTAGCCATGTGTATAGATAGATATGTAGCCATATGTATAGATAGATATGTAGCCATGTGTATAGATAGATATAATTATTGAATTAATTACTCTCTCCTGCCAGCTAATCATCATTAACCTTGAACTGGTTACACATTGACGTTAAATAAACATAAAACGAAAACAAAACGGATTGTTGTTAGATTAAAAAGGAATCAATTGATGATTTTTTTTTTCCGTAAATTATGAGATATTTACATATAGTTTAACATGCATATATATATATATAAACATATAGGGACCTATTTTTAATTACAACAGTTTATGAATGTTGTTAGCTACAATAACTATTATCATCTACAACACGGATTATTAAGCCTGAAATCGTACCATACCTGAAACACACAGAGAGAGGACAGAAAACGGAAAAATACAAGTTGATAGAAAATGGGATATGGTATATTCTACACGTTCTCTTCAGCCATATGTATAAACAACACCAAGCGTCATTCATCGCAAACTTGTAAGATAAAAAGAAAAAGAAAACTCACCCATATCATTGCATATTAATTTTTACCTCATCTGTTCTCCACAAGCGGATGTTATATATATATATATATATATATATATATATATATATATATATATATATATATATATATATATATATATATATATATTTTCACATGTATTTAAACTTATCTGTGGGTAATGTTTACAGCGGTTAAGACCCCGTTACAGAAACCTTGAGGGGAGGGGGAGATGAGTTAGGGTGGCGGGTGAGGGGACATGCCTGGTCGGGGGAGGTTGTCACGTACCCAGCACAAGGGGACGGTTGCCTCGGGGGGAGGGGAGGAGGGGGGTGTGGGGTGTGGGGGAGGATGGGGCTGGCCAGCGGGCCGTGTTTACCCTCAAGATCAAAGCGGCCCACGTCTCCGGTCCTCTGAGTGGTTTATTAGGGACGAGTGGCCATGTGTGTGTGTGTGTGTGTGGCCCTGTGTTGTGGCCATGTGTTGTGGCCATGCGTGTGGACCTGTGATGTAGTTATGTGTGTGGCCCTGTGTTATGGCCATGTGTGTGGACCTGTGTTATGGCCATGCGTGTGGACCTGTGATGTAGTTATGTGTGTGGCCCTATGTTATGGCCATGTGTGTGGACCTGTGTTGTGGCCATGTGTGTGGACCTGTGTTGTGGCCATGTGTGTGGACCTGTGTTGTGGCCATGTGTGTGGCCCTGTGTTGTGGACATATGTGTGATCTTGTAGCCATATGTGTTGTCATATATATATGTATATATATATATATATATATATATATATATATATATATATATATATATATATATATGTATATAATACTTTACCGCCGTTTCTCGCGTTAGCGAGATAGCGCAAGGAAACATATTAGGAATGGCCTAACCCACCCACATACACATGTATATACATAAACGCCCCCACACACATACACATATACATACATATACATTTCAACGTATACATACATACACATACACATACATGTACATATATATACATGTACATATCCATACTTGCTGCCTTTATTCATTCCCGTCGCCACCCCGTCACACACGAAATAGCATCCCCCCACACCCCCACTCCAGGCCCCATTCGTTCACACTCAGTCTCTAGCTGTCATGTATAATGCACCGAAACCACAGCTCCCTTTCCACATCCAGACTCCACAAAACTTTCCATGGTTTACCCCAGACGCTTCACATGCCCTGGTTCAATCCATTGAGAGCACGTCGACCCCGGTATACCACATTGTTCCAATTCACTCTACTCCTTGCACGCCGTTCACCCTCCTGCATGTTCAGGCCCCTCTCACTCAAGATCTTTTTCACTCCATCCTTCCACCTCCAATTTGGTCTCCCATTTCTCCTCACCTCCACCTCTGACACATATATCCTCTTGGTCAATCCTCCCTCACTCATTCTTTCCATGTGTCCAAACCATTTCAGCACACCCTCTTCTCTCTCTCTCTCTCTCTCTCTCTCTCTCTCTCTCTCTCTCTCTCTCTCTCTCTCTCTCTCTCTCTCTCTCTCTCTCTCTGTGTGTGTGTGTGTGTGTGTGTGTGTGTGTGTGTGTGATTACCTATCTGCACCCATGTTGGCCCCCATCTCTTGAACATTCTCTCCTGTCATACATTTTCTTAAGTCTCCGTATGCTGTCTGCATTAACCATGTCCTGAAGTCATACCTATACACACACAAGTATACACACAGAGACATGGACGCAACGTACATATACGTTCCTTAAGGTTCACACTGGTTCACACACCAGGAATTGGAGGAATAGCTAGTTAAGGAAACTACACCAAAAATTCCTTTTTTTTTATTATTCATTTATCAGTTTACATGAGTCTCCCCTGGCAGACTGAGGGGGGGGGGGTGCCAACCTCCAACACTCGTCTGGTTGAGTTTAGTCAGCCTAAGGTTTAGCTGAGACAGCTATACGTCATAAGATAGCTTTCTTCCTCTGAGGGAATAATATACATAGATATAGCTGAGGTTGCTATGTGTGGGCTTGTTCTTGTGTAGGATATACGGACGTGGTTACATATTCACCTTTGATTGTCTTTTTATAAAAAACATTAAAAACAAGGAATATATATATATATATATATATATATATATATATATATATTGCACTGTGGGGCCCTCGTCTGTCTGTGGCACCAGTGGTAGCTGAACACAGCAGTGTACCACATACACACGCAACAGTGTACCACATACACACACAGCAGTGTACCACATACACACACAACAGTGTACCACATACACACACAGCAGTGTACCACATACACACACAGCAGTGAACCACACACGCAGCAGTGTACCACACACACAGCAGTTTACCACATACAAAGCAGTGAACCACATACACAGCAGTGTACCGCATACAGAGAAGTGTACCACATACACAGCAGTATACCACATGCACACACAGCAGTGTACCACATACACAGCAGTATACCACATGCACACACAGCAGTGTACCACATACACAGCAGTATACCACATGCACACACAGCAGTGTACCACATACACAGCAGTGTTCCACATACACACACAGCAGTGTACCACATACACACACAGCAGTGCACCACATACACACACAACAGTGTACCACATACATACACAGCAGTGTACCACATACACACACAGCAGTGCACCACACACGCATCAGTGTACCACACACACAGCAGTGTACCACATACAAAGCAGTGAACCACATACACAGCAGTGTACCGCATACAGAGAAGTGTACCACATACACAGCAGTGTACCACATACATACACAGCAGTGTACCGCATACACACACAACAATGTACCACATACACACACAACAATGTACCACATACACACACAACAATGTACCACATACACACACAACAATGTACCACATACACAGCAGTGTACCACATACATACACAGCAGTGTACCACATACACACACAACAATGTACCACATACACACACAACAATGTACCACATACACACACAGCAATGTACCACATACACACACAGCAATGTACCACATACACAGCAGTGCACCACATTCACACACAGCAGTGTACCACGCACATAGGAGTGTACCACATACACACACAGAAGTGTACCATACACACAGCAGTGTACCACATACACAGCACTGTACCACACACACACACAGCAAGTCTGCCACATTGGACGTTAAGTCTGGCTATCACCAGATCATTTGACTGATGTCAAATATTCTGGTCAATATTCTGGTCAATATTGTGGCCAATATCGTGGTCAGTATTCTGGTCAATATCCTGGTCAGTTGTCTGGTCAATATTCTGGTCAATATTCTGGCCAAAAGCGTGGTCAATATTCTAGTCGATATTGTGGTCAATATCCTGGTCAATATTGTGGTCACTATTCTGGTCAATATTGTGGTCAATATCCTGGTCAATATTGTGGTCAATATCCTGGTCAATTGTCTGGTCAATATTCTGGCCAAAATCGTGGTCAATATTCTAGTCAATATTGTGGTCAATATCCTGGTCAATATTGTGGTCAATATCCTGGTCAATATTGTGGTCAATATCCTGGTCAATATTGTGGTCACTATTCTGGGTAACATTTCTTTCTTAACGACAGACCGGGGTAAGGCAACGCTAGACGATGTTGCCTTGATGACCCCCACACTGCCATCAGGTGGTCATGAGGTCAAGGGTCAGATGGCCATGATGACCCCCCCAGAGTACCATCAGGTGGTCATGAGGTCAAGGGTCAGGTGGCAATGCTTGGGTGCCATCAGGTGGTCATGAGGTCAAGTGTCAGGTGGCACTGCTGTGATGTCATCAGGTGATCATGAGGTCAAGGGTCAGGTGGCACTGCTGGGGTGCCATCAGGTGGTCATGAGGTCAAGGGTCAGGTGGCACTGCTGTGATGTCATCAGGTGGTCATGAGGTCAAGGGTCAGGTGGCACTGCTGGGGTGCCATCAGGTGGTCATGAGGTCAAGGGTCAGGTGGCACTGCTGTGATGTCATCAGGTGGTCATGAGGTCAAGAGTCAGGTGGCACTGCTGGGGTGCCATCAAGTTGTCATGAGGTCAAGGGTCAGATGGCACTGCTGCGATGCCATGATGACCCCCACAGTGCCATCAGGTGGTCATGAGGTCAAGAGTCAGGTGGCACTGCTGGGATACCATCAGGTGGTCATGAGGTCAAGGGTCAGGTGGCACTGCTGTGATGCCATGATGACCCCCATAGTGCCATCAGGTGGTCATGAGGTCAAGGGTCAGGTGGCACTGCTGTGATGCCATCCGGTGGTCATGAGGTCAAGGGTCAGATGGCACTGCTGTGATGCCATGATGACCCCCACAGCGCCATCAGGTGGTCGTAAGGTCAAGGGTCAGGTGGCACTGCTGGGGTACCATCAGGTGGTCATGAGGTCAAGGGTCAGGTGGCACTGCTGTGATGCCATGATGACCCCCATAGTGCCATCAGGTGGTCATGAGGTCAAGGGTCAGGTGGCACTGCTGTGATGCCATCCGGTGGTCATGAGGTCAAGGGTCAGATGGCACCTGTGATGCCATGATGACCCCCACAGTGCCATCCGGTGGTCATGAGGTCAAGGGTCAGGTGGCACTGCTGGGGTGCCATCAGGTTGTCATGAGGTCAAGGGTAAGGTGGCACTGCTGGGTTGCCATCAGGTTGTCATGAGGTCAAGGGTCAGATGGCACTGCTGCGATGCCATGATGACCCCCACAGTGCCATCAGGTGGTCATGAGGTCAAGGGTCAGGTGGCACTGCTGGGGTACCATCAGGTGGTCATGAGGTCAAGGGTCAGGTGGCACTGCTGTGATGCCATGATGACCCCCATAGTGCCATCAGGTGGTCATGAGGTCAAGGGTCAGGTGGCACTGCTGTGATGCCATCAGGTGGTCATGAGGTCAAGGGTCAGGTGGCACTGCTGGGGTACCATCAGGTGGTCATGAGGTCAAGGGTCAGGTGGCACTGCTGGGGTGCCTATAGTTCTATGGCCTCCGGATCCTTGTAGGTGAGTCCAGCCCTGATGTTCCTGTAGAAACGCATCACTCCCCACAAGGCCAGGATCTGTGGGGAGCCAAGGTCACGGTGAAGGAGGAGGTGGTGATGGTGGTGATGGTGGTGATGGTGGTGATGGTTGTGGTGATGGTGGTGGTGATGGTGGTGGTGATGGTGGTGGTGGGGAGCTGAGCCCCGATGAGGGATGTGTTGATGGTGGGGAGCCAAGGTCACGGTGAAGGAGGAGGTGGTGGTGGTGGTGATGGTGGTGGGGAGCTAAGCCCCTGTTGAGGGAGGTGATTGTGGTGGTGGAGGTAGGGAGTCAACAATCCTGCATTACTGTATGATGCAGTATAATGCAGTGTAGTATAGTGAAGATACTATCATCTGGCGTTACAGTATGGTACAGTATAATGCAGTGTAGTATAGTGAACATACTATCATCTGGCAGTACAGTATGGTACAGTATAATGCAGTGTAGTATAGTGAAGATACTATCATCTGGCGTTACAGTATGGTACAGTATAATGCAGTGTGGTATAGTGAAGATATTATCATCTGGCGGTACAGTATGGTACAGTATAATGCAGTGTAGTATAGTGAAGATACTATCATCTGGCAGTACAGTATGGTACAGTATAATGCAGTGTAGTATAGTGAAGATATTATCATCTGGCAGTACAGTATGGTACAGTATAATGCAGTGTAGTATAGTGAAGATATTATTAACTGACAGGGTTAAATCGTACAGATGAAAGTCACTCTTCAGTGTACAGTAAAATCAATTTGAAATATGTCAGTAACAAATCCTTTTCATTTCTCTTACATGATAGGTGACTGTATTAATTTTCATACACGTAATAATTCATATTTTTCTTAAATACAATAGTTTATATAAATCAAACTCCTTTACAATGAACCTTTCTAGTCATATATTATAAAAAGTAATCATTTATTTTCAATGTTTTCAAGAAATATAGTAAATTCAGATGTATAACACACTTCCATGCAGGTACAACAGAGCACAAAAATACTTACATTTAGAAATACTCTTGTCGCAAAGAAGGCCATCTCTGCTTTACATATGGTGTCAAACTTCTGAAATCAAGGAGAGGATGAATTGATGGTAACTCCGTTTCGTCTCTTATAGTTAGTTAGTTGGGTTATATCCCACTCGAGTGGTAGGATCACTGAGGCAGTCAATGTTAACTTATAACCATCACTCAACACATCTTAAACTCCTTCTTCATGTGTTTATGGTCATATACAAAGCATTACACACACACGCACGCTCTCTCTCTCTCTCTCTCTCTCTCTCTCTCTCTCTCTCTCTCTCTCTCTCTCTCTCTCTCTCTCTCTCTCTCTCTCTCACTGCATATATGGCCTTGCTCAGTACTGTAATGGGGGTATTAAAGATCAAGTGATGATTAATGAGTAAGTATCAATAGTGATGAATATTAAGATTAGAATGGGCGAGCTAATACATATGGAAAGATAGAAATAGAGAGAGGTGCTGATCAGGGAGGCAGAACCATGTTGGTTGTGGATGTGGCTAGTTAGATAAATCTTGTATTACGTTTAATTCTGGACAAGTCTCATTGAAGAGTAGTTAGCCAACTATCTTCTTAACGCACAAATGTACATAATATATACATTCGTGCTTATCTTTTTCTTCTCTGTGAGAGGAATTTGATTTTTGGAGTGGATGCTCTTATTCATTATGATCTATTTTACTTTATTATCAATATTCTTTAATGTTATTTTAGTCACCTATAAAGACATGACTGAACACCTAAAGGCATTTTTTAAGGAAATAAAGTAAAAGGAAAATATACATTGAGAAATCCTGATCATGTTGAGTCAAATTGTCTTTGAGACGCAACACAATGATATTCTATGACACACGTGGACACACACACAACATACATAGGAAAAAAAAAGAACAGTTTTCAAATGAAACTTTCACGGTATAAGTATTGAGTTGGAAGACTTGTGGTGCAACACCAATGATCTCATAGTTAAAGGGGATGATTTGTCCAATAATAATTGTTCTACCTATATGCACTTCTTTTGAATGTACATAACTTTATATATATATATATATATATATATATATATATATATATATATATATATATATATATATATATATATATATATAGCTTCGTCTCTTCGATGTATATCAACTGACTGTTATATTTCTCTCTTGTGTCTCCCCTGATGATGTGATTATTACACGAAAGTGCACTTGGGAACTTTTCGTGTTTCATTTTCCCCGTGGGCTCATAGGAAAATATATATATATATATATATATATATATATATATATATATATATATATATATATATATATACATTAACAATTTATGTCAGTTTATAAAAGTACTTATATAAAGAGGTAGGAAGGTTACCTTGTTGATGTGGTCCCTGAGGACGTTGGAGTACATGCAGCAGACAGCCTCCAGGGCCATGAAGGTGATGCTGGCCACCACCCAGGGCGTCACCAGCCCACACCGCTCCTGTAGGGACATGATCGTCTTAACCTCCACCTCCCCAACACTGGCTGTTACTAAGCTATGCTAAGCAGTGTTACCTCCACCTGGGGGTAACACTGAGCTACCCCAGGCAGTGTTACCTCCACCTGGGGTAACACTGAGCTACCCCAGGCGATGTTACCTCCACCTGGGGTAACACTGAGCTACCCCAGGCGATGTTACCTCCACCTGGGGTAACACTGAGCTACCCCAGGCAGTGTTACCTCCACCTGGAGTAACACAGCTACCCCAGGCAGTGTTACCTCCACCTGGGGTAACACTGAGCTACCCCAGGCAGTGTTACCTCCACCTGGGGTAACACTGAGCTACCCCAGGCAGTGTTACCTCCACCTGGAGTAACACAGCTACCCCAGGCAGTGTTACCTCCACCTGGGGTAACACTGAGCTACCCCAGGCGATGTTACCTCCACCTGGTGTAACACTTGGCAGTGTTACCTCCAGTGTCTACGCCAACCTTTATTGAGCAACCTCAGACCAGGGCGTAAACAGTTAACTGTCAGGGTTAATGGTACGTGTGGCAGCTGAGTAGATTAGGACTGAATAATTGATTCATGATTATTAGAGAAAGTTATGTAATATTATCATTTAACAATAAGCTTTACTGTAAGTTCTGTTAAAAAACAAGAAATTTATAGTTTTTAATATTTTTCGTATTTGAATAAAAATGAATTAATGTTTCTGAATAGGTAGAAGGAGGTGGATTAATGTGTTTTTCAATCGACATCATATGAAGACATTAATGGCTGACTTCTTTTATTTAACTGTGAGGTGGGAACCTGGCGCGCCACAGTTACTGCACTCAAATATGTCGCTTCTATATTCATATACTGTACTCAATATGTCACTTCTATATTCATATTCTGTATTCAAATGTGACACTCCTATATTCATATGCTGTACTCAATATGTCACGTCTATATTCATATATATTACGAATTGCGTATTATGAATGTTTTGTTGTTTAGTAATACTGATATATATCTATCTCTTCATTCGATTATATATATCCCTCTGTAAAAGTAGATAGCTAAAAAGATATATATTATATCTATCGCTTTATTCAACCGTCTATCTCTATAAAAGTACATAGGTAAAAAGATATGTATTATATCTATCTCTTCATTCAATCATATATGACTCTATATAAGTAGATAGGTAAAATGATATATATCTATCTCTTCATTCAATCATATCTCTTTATAAGAATAGATAGATAAAAAGATATATATTATGTCTATCTCTTCATTCAATCATATATCTCTCTATAAAAGCAGATAGATAAAAACATATGTATTATATCTATTTCCTCATTCAATCATATATTTCTCTACAAAAGTAGATAGGTAAAAAGATATACATTATATCTATCTCTTCATTCAAATATATATATATATATATATATATATATATATATATATATATATATATATATATATATATATATATATATATAAATATAAAGTAGATAGGTAAAAAGCTAGATATTTTTTCTCGTATGACCCTCACATAGATAAATGAAGTACCATAAATTTGATCAATTTGACTACCCTTTTTTTTTCGTATATAAATAAAAAGTAAAATGATTCCTCTGTACGTATTTTGAACAGTGAACTGCAATGGGTGTAATGGTCCATTACTCGAGCAAACATAAGTATAGCAAGAGTTGCTAACTTATCCCCTCATGAACGACTATGAGTATAGCAAGAGTTGCTAACTTTTCCCCTCATCAACGACTATGAGTATAGCAAGGGTTGCTAACTTTGTACCTCATCAACGACTATGAAAATAGCAAGAGTTGCTAACTTATCCCCTCATGAACGACTATGAGTATAGCAAGAGTTGCTAACTTTTCCCCTCATCAACGACTATGAGTATAGCAAGAGTTGCTAACTTTGTACCTCATCAACGACTATGAAAATAGCAAGAGTTGCTAACTTTTTCCCTCATCAACGACTATGAGTATAGCAAGAGTTGCTAACTTTTCCCCTCATGAACGACTATGAGTATAGCAAGAGTTGCTAACTTTGTACCTCATCAACGACTATGAGTATAGCAAGAGTTGCTAACTTTTCCCCTCATCAACGACTATGCAAATTATGTCTGTCACTGT
The DNA here is from genome assembly GCF_036320965.1 of Panulirus ornatus. Taxonomy (NCBI): domain Eukaryota; kingdom Metazoa; phylum Arthropoda; class Malacostraca; order Decapoda; family Palinuridae; genus Panulirus; species Panulirus ornatus. Next base: position 12,180,307 of record NC_092226.1, on the reverse strand, counting down.
TGAATTTGCAGTGCGTGTTGTGAATGCAGTATTCCTGACAGATGTTATTTTATATTTCACATGTTGTCCCGGAAGCCCTAACAACAAAAATAAATGCATTTATCTTTTTTTTTTTTTTTTTTTTTTTGCGTCAAAGCCAACGAACCGATTTCATTCAAAACAAGCTGTCACGGCTTCACATATTAGAGAAAACGGGAACTGATGTCGTCTCTATTAAATGGAATATATATATATATATATATATATATATATATATATATATATATATATATATATATATATATATATATATATATATATACATATATATATATATATATTTCTATGATGGGTTGACTTCGTGTGTGTTGTGGGGGGGGTATTGTTGTCCTCTGGGGGGTATTGTTGTCCTCTGGGAGGTATTGTTGTCCTCTGGGGGGTATTGTTGTCCTCTGGGGGGTATTGTTGTCCTCTGGGGGGTATTGTTGTCCTCTGGGGGAGTATTGTTGTCCTCTGGGAGGTATTGTTGTCCTCTGGGGGGTATTGTTGTCCTCTGGGAGGTATTGTTGTCCTCTGGGGGGTATTGTTGTCCTCTGGGGGGTATTGTTGTCCTCTGGGGGGTATTGTTGTCCTCTGGGGGGTATTGTTGTCCTCTGGGGGAGTATTGTTGTCCTCTGGGAGGTATTGTTGTCCTCTGGGAGGTATTGTTGTCCTCTGGGAGGTATTGTTGTCCTCTGGGGGGTATTGTTGTCCTCTGGGGGGTATTGTTGTCCTCTGGGAGGTATTGTTGTCCTCTGGGAGGTATTGTTGTCCTCTGGGAGGTATTGTTGTCCTCTGGGAGGTATTGTTGTCCTCTGGGGGGTATTGTTGTCCTCTGGGGGGTATTGTTGTCCTCTGGGGGGAGTATTGTTGTCCTCTGGGGGTATTGTTGTCCTCTGGGGGGAGTATTGTTGTCCTCTGGGGGGTATTGTTGTCCTCTGGGGGGAGTATTGTTGTCCTCTGGGAGGTATTGTTGTCCTCTGGGGGGTATTGTTGTCCTCTGGGGGGTATTGTTGTCCTCTGGGAGGTATTGTTGTCCTCTGGGAGGTATTGTTGTCCTCTGGGGGGTATTGTTCTCCTCTGGGGGGTATTGTTGTCCTCTGGGAGGTATTGTTGTCCTCTGGGAGGTATTGTTGTCCTCTGGGAGGTATTGTTGTCCTCTGGGGGGTATTGTTGTCCTCTGGGGGGAGTATTGTTGTCCTCTGGGGGGTATTGTTGTCCTCTGGGGAGTATTGTTGTCCTCTGGGGGGTATTGTTGTCCTCTGGGAGTATTGTTGTCCTCTGGGGGGTATTGTTGTCCTCTGGGGGTATTGTTGTCCTCTGGGGGTATTGTTGTCCTCTGGGGGGTATTGTTGTCCTCTGGGGGTATTGTTGTCCTCTGGGGGGTATTGTTGTCTCTGGGGGTATTGTTGTCCTCTGGGGGTATTGTTGTCCTCTGGGGGTATTGTTGTCCTCTGAGGGGTATGTTGTCTCTGGGGGTATTGTTGTCCTCTGGGGGTATTGTTGTCCTCTGGGGGGTATTGTTGTCCTCTGGGGGTATTGTTGTCCTCTGGGGGGTATTGTTGTCTCTGGGGGGTATTGTTGTCCTCTGGGGAGTATTGTTGTCCTCTGGGGAGTATTGTTGTCCTCTGGGGGATATTGTTGTCCTCTGGGGGATTATTGTTGTCCTCTGAGGGAAGTATTGTTGTCCTCTGGGGGTATTGTTGTCCTCTGGGGGTATTGTTGTTCTCTGGGGGGTATTGTTGTCCTCTGGGGGTATTGTTGTCCTCTGGGGGGTATTGTTGTCCTCTGAGGGAAGTATTGTTGTCCTCTGGGGGGTATTGTTGTCCTCTGGGGGGGTATTGTTGTCCTCTGGGGGGTATTGTTGTCCTCTGGGGGGGTATTTTTGTCCTCTGGGAGGTATTGTTGTCCTCTGGGGGTATTGTTGTCCTCTGGGGGGTATTGTTGTCCTCTGGGGGTATTGTTGTCCTCTGGGGGGGTATTGTTGTCCTCTGAGGGGAGTGTTGTTGTTCTCTGGGGGTATTGTTGTCCTCTGGGGGTATTGTTGTCCTCTGGGGGTATTGTTGTCCTCTGAGGGGAGTGTTGTTGTTCTCTGGGGGGTATTGTTGTCCTCTGGGGGGTATTGTTGTTCTCTGGGGGTATTGTTGTCCTCTGGGGGGAGTATTGTTGTCCTCTGGGGGTATTGTTGTCCTCTGGGGGGTATTGTTGTCCTCTGAGGGAAGTATTGTTGTCCTCTGGGGGATATTGTTGTCCTCTGGGGGTATTGTTGTCCTCTGGGGAGTATTGTTGTCCTCTGAGGGAAGTATTGTTGTCCTCTGGGGGTATTGTTGTCCTCTGGGGGGTATTGTTGTCCTCTGGGGGGTATTGTTGTCCTCTGGGGGTATTGTTGTCCTCTGGGGGGTATTGTTGTCCTCTGAGGGGAGTGTTGTTGTTCTCTGGGGGGTATTGTTGTCCTCTGGGGGTATTGTTGTCCTCTGGGGGGTATTGTTGTCCTCTGGGGGGTATTGTTGTCCTCTGAGGGGAGTATTGTTGTTCTCTGGGGGTATTGTTGTCCTCTGGGGGGTATTGTTGTCCTCTGGGGGAGTATTGTTGTCCTCTGGGGGAGTATTGTTGTCCTCTGGGGGTATTGTTGTCCTCTGGGGGTATTGTTGTCCTCTGGGGGGTATTGTTGTCCTCTGGGGGAGTATTGTTGTCCTCTGGGGGTATTGTTGTCCTCTGGGGGAGTATTGTTGTCCTCTGGGGGGTATTGTTGTCCTCTGGGGGGTATTGTTGTCCTCTGGGGGAGTATTGTTGTCCTCTGGGGGTATTGTTGTCCTCTGGGGGAGTATTGTTGTCCTCTGGGGGGTATTGTTGTCCTCTGGGGGGTATTGTTGTCCTCTGGGGGGTATTGTTGTCCTCTGGGGGTATTGTTGTCCTCTGGGGGGTATTGTTGTCCTCTGGGGAGTATTGTTGTCCTCTGGGGGTATTGTTGTCCTCTGGGGGGTATTGTTGTCCTCTGGGGAGTATTGTTGTCCTCTGGGAGTGTTGTTGTCCTCTGGGGGTATTGTTGTCCTCTGGGGGGTATTGTTGTCCTCTGAGGGAAGTATTGTTGTCCTCTGGGGGTATTGTTGTCCTCTGGGGGGGTATTGTTGTCCTCTGAGGGAAGTATTGTTGTCCTCTGGGGGGTATTGTTGTCCTCTGGGGGTATTGTTGTCCTCTGGGGAGTATTGTTGTCCTCTGGGGGGTATTGTTGTCCTCTGGGGGTATTGTTGTCCTCTGGGGGTATTGTTGTCCTCTGAGGGGAGTATTGTTGTCCTCTGGGGGTATTGTTGTCCTCTGGGGGTATTGTTGTCCTCTGGGGGGTATTGTTGTCCTCTGGGGGAGTATTGTTGTCCTCTGGGGGTACTGTTGTTCTCTGGGGGTATTGTTGTCCTCTGGGGGAGTATTGTTGTCCTCTGGGGGAGTATTGTTGTCCTCTGGGGGTATTGTTGTCCTCTGGGGGGAGTATTGTTGTCCTCTGGGGGTATTGTTGTCCTCTGGGGGAGTATTGTTGTCCTCTGGGGGGAGTATTGTTGTCCTCTGGGGGTATTGTTGTCCTCTGGGGGGAGTATTGTTGTCCTCTGGGGGGTATTGTTGTCCTCTGGGGGGTATTGTTGTCCTCTGGGGGTATTGTTGTCCTCTGGGGGTATTGTTGTCCTCTGGGGGGTATTGTTGTCCTCTGGGGGTATTGTTGTCCTCTGGGGTATTGTTGTCCTCTGGGGGTATTGTTGTCCTCTGGGGGGTATTGTTGTCCTCTGGGGGGTATTTTTGTCCTCTGGGGGTATTGTTGTCCTCTGGGGGTATTGTTGTCCTCTGGGGGATATTGTTGTCCTCTGGGGGTATTGTTGTCGTCTGGCTGGAGTATTGTTGTCCTCTGGGGGTATTGTTGTCCTCTGGGGGGTATTGTTGTCCTCTGGGGGGAGGGTATTATTGTCCTCAGAGGAGGACTATTGGCCAACACTAATATGCAATTAAAGATCAAATGAGGATGACTATACCATGAATAATTACCCCCCACAGCATTATACAGCAGCTGCCACGATTAAAACGAACATGATTTAGGATCAATCGGAAATATACAAAAAAAATAATTAGGGGAATAGAAATATATAAAAAAAAATAATTAGGGAATAGAAATATATAAAAAAAAAATAATTAGGGGAATAGAAATATATAAAAAAAATAATTAGGGGAATAGAAATATATAAAAAAAAAAATAATTAGGGAATAGAAATATATAAAAAAAAAATAATTAGGGAATAGAAATATATAAAAAAAAAAATAATTAGGGGAATAGAAATATATAAAAAAAAATAATTAGGGGAATAGAAATATATAAAAAAAAATAATTAGGGGAATAGAAATATATAAAAAAAATAATTAGGGGAATAGAAATATATAAAAAAAAATAATTAGGGGAATAGAAATATATAAAAAAAAATAATTAGGGGAATAGAAATATATAGAAAAAAATAATTAGGAATACAAATATATAAAAAAAAAAGAAATAATTAGGGGAATAGAAATATATAGAAAAATAATTAGGGGAATAGAAATTTTTTTATATAGAAATATATAAAAAAAAATAATTAGGGGAATAGAAATATATAAAAAAGATAATTAGGGGAATAGAAATATATAAAAAAAATAATTAGGGGAATAGAAATTTTTTTTTATATAGAAATATATAAAAAAAATAATTAGGGGAATAGAAATATATAAAAAAGATAATTAGGGGAATAGAAATATATAAAAAAAATAATTAGGGGAATAGAAATATATAAAAAAAAATATTATGGAAATAATTACTTTGGACGTCATTTTTTCGATAGAAGGAAAAATAGATCAAAGAGAATGATTTATATGATTTGAAATATAATTATGATGTAAATGTGTATACTATCAAAATTCTCGCAAAGGGTGACAGAATGAAGATAGGATACTAAAGAACTCATGTGAAACTTACGAGTTAGTGCTCGAACATACCAGGAAAAGAAGAAAGAAAAATAGAGATTTCTTTGTCCACAAGTTCTCATTTGCTCATACATTGGTTGTAGGTAATTTATTAAGTGAGGTTGTGAAGGTTGTCATGCTTGTAGAATGTAAGGACCACATTTTTATTCTCATAACCGTATTCCAATTATCTATATTTCCAACAAGGACGACATTATATTATGAAAAAAGGGAGGGAGTCATTTAGTATGTATACCAGTGTTGTGAGCAGTAATTGTGGTACAACAGTTGTTATTACTGTAACTATACTGCATTACTAACAACAGACGTAGCTAATAGTTGTAATAATCTGTTCTTGGGGATGGTGTTATTGTTATTATTACTAGTATTACTATGAATGTAGCATGTACTTCTTGTCATTAATACCACTACTATTACGTACATACCACTACTACTACTATTACTACTACCACCACTATTACTGCTTCTACTACAACTACTTCTAATGCTATTACTACTACTTATACTACTACTGCTACTACTTCTACTACTACTACTACTACTACTACTACTACTACTACTACTTATACTACTATTTATACTGCTACTACCACTGCTACTACTACTACTACTACTACTACTACTACTACTACTACTACTACTTAAACTACTACTACTACTACTACTACTTATACTACTAATACTACTACTACTACCACTACTACTGCTACTACTACTACTTATGCTGCTACCACCACCACTACTACTACTACTACTACTACTACTACTACTACTACTACTACCACTACTACTACTACTACTACCACTACTACTACCACTACTACTACTACTACTACCACTACTACAACTACCACATACCTTATATATGCCCAGGATGAGGAAGGTGCTCATGGCGATGAGTGTGATATGTGTACACAGTGTGGACAGGTAAGAGATCTGGACACCTGCATCAGAAACCAATGTTAGTATACATCCTTCACTCTCTGGTTTACCATACATCATTACTATAGTTTACATTCACACTCCCTGCATACACCTGGCTCTCCTATCATCCTGTGTGTGTGTGTGTGTGTGTGTGTGTGTGTGTGTGTGTGTGTGTGTATACATAGTGGTAGACATGGTACATATGACCAAGGATCAGAGACGGGGCATCGACCAGCCCCTAAAGGGAGGTTGAACACCTGGGTTGGGTGTAGGCCGACTGACACGCTCAGGATTCGAACCCTTTGAGTGCAACGCTGGTGAGGCTTGTGTTGACTAATGGTCAACAATGCTGACCCCTGTACCACGGAGGCCCCTGTGTGTGTGTGTGTGTGTGTGTGTGTGTGTGTGTGTGTGTGTGGAAGAGAGGGATGAATAACATATTTTCTTACATATGTCCTCACATGCCATCGAATATATATATATATATATATATATATATATATATATATATATATATATATATATATATATATATATATATATATATATATATATATATATATATATGACGATTACATGAAAATAGATAAATATATGTAATTATTTATACAACTATCATTCAAATTTCGCATGAGCTGTTTTAATATAACTGGAACGTGGTGATTATCATTGTAAGATAATAATCTAATTATAGAGTCGACTAACCACAAATTATTGTTATTCAGGTACAATAATTGCAACAGAAAATGTTAACATTGTTTCCACAGTTACCCCTGTGAATGAACCCAATTTCAGAAAATGGAGTTTATTACGATGTGAATTGAACAAAAAATAAAGTTTTTATGCTATACCTTGAAATGTGCCTTTGAAATATATTACATTAAGCGAAAAAAAAGAAAGATGGAGGTGTGGAGGACTTAGGATACCGAGAATTAATTACTGTAGATGAGAAAGAAGGTTACCTTCGTATGCCCTGTGTGTCGTAGAAGGCGACTAAATGAAGTAATGTGTTTTGCTTCCGTATGGTAAACAATAATTGGTTATGATCAAGAATGTTTGAAAGAAAGTCACTTTTTTTGCGGAAATTATCCCAAAATATTTTTTTTTTTCAAACTATTCGCCATTTCCCGCGTTAGCAAGGTAGCGTTAAGAACAGAAGACTGGGCCTTTGAGGGAATATCCTCACCTGGCCCCCTTCTCTGTTCCTTCTTTTGGAAAATTAAAAAAAAAAAAAAAAAAAAACGAGAGGGGAGGATTTCCAGCCCCCCGCTCCCTCCCCTTTTAGTCGCCTTCTACGACACGCAGGGAATACGTGGAAAGCATTCTTTCTCCCTATCCCCAAAATAAAGTATTATGGAAATTATCCTCGAATGAAGAGGGATGGAAATTATCTTAACGTTAAATTACATTTCCATCTTATATTAGCAAGATATATAGGTTAACTTTATCTTCAAAAATGTTCTTCACACATTATAACATGTTCTGCACCACATTCAAACAAGGTCGACCTTAATGCACTTATGTATAACACTTGTAACAATTTCTGGCTTAATGATAACATATAATAACCATATATTGTAGTTGTAAGGAAAGATTACATTAGACAGAATGAAAATAAATGTTGAGATAATTGGGTTATATAGGTGGAACTCACTGTAGTGGTGTAGGTGGGTGGAACTCACTGTAGTGGTGTAGGTGGGTGGAACTCACTGTAGTGGTGTAGGTGGGTGGAACTCACCGTAGTGGTGGTGTAGGTGGGTGGAACTCACTGTAGTGGTGTAGGTGGGTGGAACTCACCGTAGTGGTGGTGTAGGTGGGTGGAACTCATCGTGGTGGGGTAGGTGGATGGCACTCACCGTAGTGGTGGTGTAGGTGGATGGGGCTCACCGTAGTGGTGGTGTAGGTGGATGGCACTCACCGTAGTGGTGGTGTAGGTGGGTGGGGCTCACCGTAGTGGTGGTGTAGGTGGGTGGGGCTCACCGT
>NC_092226.1:12102390-12167390 GCF_036320965.1 Panulirus ornatus | reverse complement strand
ATATACCCTGTCTTTACTCCTAAGAGTTTATGCACACACACACACACACACACACACAGTGTTGCCACGTCGACGCGGGACCCTCCCCCTCAAAAAACCTGGCTCGCATATGAGTCATTTGTAACACTGGCGCGTGTGACGGTAGCTGGCAGTAACAGGTTATTGCGTCCCGACTGTAAATCATTTTTCGCATGTTACGTGAGCAGATGTCGCTGTATGACGAGCTCAGTCACGGAAAATGGGATATTGCAAAAGCTATTGGAAAATACCTCCGAAATAGAAAATGGAAGGCTAGGTGGACTGCACTAAAGTTAACTATCAACTACATCGTATTGTAAAGCAAACATTATTATTATTATCATTATTATTATCAGTATTATTATCATTATTATTATTATTATTATTATTATTACTATTATTATTATTATTATTATTATTATTATTATTATTAGGTTATTAGGTACAGTAGGGTTGAGGGTCAAGTCAATTGGGAGGTGAGTTTGAATGGAGAAAAACTGGAGGAAGTAAAGTGTTTTGGATATCTGGGAGTGGATCTGGCAGCGGATGGAACGATGGAAGCGGAAGTGGATCATAGGATGGGGGAGGGGGCGAAAATTCTGGGAGCCTTGAAGAATGTGTGGAAGTCGAGAACATTATCTCGGAAAGCAAAAATGGGTATGTTTGAAGGAATAGTGGTTCCAACAATGTTGTATGGTTGCGAGGCGTGGGCTATGGATAGAGTGGTGCGCAGGAGGATGGATGTGCTGGAAATGAGATGTTTGAGGACAATGTGTGGTGTGAGGTGGTTTGATCGAGTAAGTAACGTAAGGGTAAGAGAGATGTGTGGAAATAAAAAGAGCGTGGTTGAGAGAGCAGAAGAGGGTGTTTTGAAATGGTTTGGGCACATGGAGAGAATGAGTGAGGAAAGAGTGACCAAGAGGATATATGTGTCGGAGGTGGAGGGAACGAGGAGAAGAGGGAGACCAAATTGGAGGTGGAAAGATGGAGTGAAAAAGATTTTGTGTGATCGGGGCCTGAACATGCAGGAGGGTGAAAGGAGAGCAAGGAATAGAGTGAACTGGAGCGATGTGGTATACCGGGGTTGACGTGCTGTCAGTGGATTGAATCAGGGCATGTGAAGCGTCTGGGGTAAACCATGGAAAGCTGTGTAGGTATGTATATTTGCATGTGTGGACGTATGTATATACATGTGTATGGGGGTGAGTTGGGCCATTTCTTTCGTCTGTTTCCTTGCGCTACCTCGCAAACGCGGGAGACAGCGGCAAAAAAAAAAAAAAAAAATTATTATTATTATTATTATTATTATTATTATTATTATTATTATTATTATTATTATTACTACTACTACTATGTTCATTATCATTATTATTATCATTAATATCATTATTATAATTATTGCTAAATGATAAACGTGCATAGAATAGAAGCAACGAGAGAGAGAGAGAGAGAGAGAGAGAGAGAGAGAGAGAGAGAGAGAGAGAGAGAGAGAGAGACGTAGGGGGTGCGGGCTGGACCTAACCTAACTTAACCCAACTTAAATAGCTAGTTACGCTAGTTAGTGGCGAGTTAGTTCGTTTCTACGTCTATTTCTATTTCCTTGCAACCGTCAGTGTGACTTATATAAATCCACACCCTAAAAAGATATGTTCTTTGTGGATACTTGTGAATAATATATGTTTTGCCTGTAAGGTAGATCAGAACAGCTTATGAAATAGCAATACAAAATGCAAACATGTCTGAACCATTGATTATTAACGACAGTTGACACAGATGGTTCCACACGACGAAGCGGTCGGACTGCTTGTATTCAAGAGACAAGAAAGTATAGAAAACGGTCCTCGGGATGGCACTAGGCTCTCCATTTTCTACCTGTATGTCCTTTTTCCAATACGTTAAATGCTTTTCGTTCATCCTTTTAATCGTTACTTTCCACAGTATGTTCCCTTGGTCAGATGTTCTCTACTGCTGGAGACCAGCTGGAAGGAACGAGGGAACGGAGGATTGGGGTCGTCTGGGAGATCAAGGGTCGTCTGGCAGACCATGGGGTCGTCTGGGAGATCAGGGGTCGTCTGGGAGATCATGGGGTCGTCTGGCAGACCAGATGGTCGTCTGGCAGACCAAGGGTCGTCGTTTGGGAGACCAGGGGTCGACTGGGAGACCAAGGGTCGTCGTCTGGGAGACCAAGGGTCGTCTTCTGGGAGACCAGGGGTCGTCTGGGAGACCAAGGGTCGTCGTCTGGGAGACCAGGGGTCGTCTGGGAGACCAGGGGGTCGACTGGGAGACCAGGGGGTCGTCTGGGAGATCAAGGTTCGTCTGGGAGACCAGGTGGTCGTCTGGGAGACCAAGGGTCGTCGTCTAGGAAGACCAAAGGTTGTCGTCTGGGAGACCAGGGGTCGTCTGGAAGACCAAGGGTCGTCGTCTGGGAGACCAAGGGTCGTCGTCTAGGAAGACCAAAGGTTGTCGTCTGGGAGACCAGGGGTCGTTTGGGAGCCCAGGGGTCGTCTGGGAGCCCAGGTGGTCGTCTGGGAGCCCAGGGGTCGTCTGGCCGTCAAGGGTCGTCGTCTGGGAGACCAGGGGTCGTCTGGGAGACCAAGGGTCGTCGTCTAGGAAGACAAAAGGTTGTCGTCTGGGAGACCAGGGGTCGTTTGGGAGCCCAGGGGTCGTCTGGGAGCCCAGGTGGTCGTCTGGGAGCCCAGGGGTCGTCTGGCAGACCAAGGGCTGGCTGGCCATCAAGGGTTTGAACCTCGGTAATCTTTCCTTTTTATTATTATCACAACTTGACCATCACACTGCTCCACCTCCTCCACCTCCACCACCTCCACCTCCAACCTGCAGACAACCTCTCAAGTTCCTCACCTCCCAAAAACCCCCCACCTCCCAAGCCGGAGTGCGGTAAAACACACACACACACACACACACACACACACACACACACACACACACACACACACATACACACACACACACACACACACACACACACACGCATATTAATCACGAATTTTGTAAGATAAAACACGAATCTTCGATCGTTTATAATAATGAACTCTCTCAAACCATGTAATTAAGCAGAAATAGATAAATAAATAAATAAATAGACAAGTTAAAATAATAATAATGATAAAATCGACCACAATAACACGCACAGTAGTTACCCCTCCCCCCCCCAGGTTGATATAGACCCATGTTGCTCTGAATCTTTCAAAAGCGTTAGTCCAATTTTCTCTCTCTCTCTCTCTCTCTCTCTCTCTCTCTCTCTCTCTCTCTCTCTCTCTCTCTCTCTCTCTCTCTTTACGTTCAGTTCACACGAGCGGTTTCGTTCACCCGCTCGGCCCGAGAGGGCGCGAGATAAGTTCAAGGAGTCTGTAATGAGGCATTTGTGTAGAAATTTGTGACTGGTGTCAACTGTTCCTCTCACACTAGTTCCTTAAGGAGCTCCGTATCTCGGGGTTACTGCCCGTCGTAACCCACACCATCTACAAGGTCTTAAAGAGAAAAAGAAAAAAGAAAACGGGATTGGAACAGGGAGCACTAACTTTAAAATTTCGTTATATTTTTTTTCTTTTTCAAAAAGTAGTACTCTTTTTTTTAATTTCAAATCCTTCACATTTTACTATCTAGAGTAAGATTATTTTTTCCGTATTTGTTTTTTAATCGTCTTAATGTAATCCCCTCAAGCATTTTCTTTTAACATAGTTGTTCAATACAATTGATTTATCTTTATTCCATTTTCTATTTATTCTGTTTATTCCCGTTTTATGGGACTATATATATATATATATGAAGAAACTACTTCAATTGACACCGTGGCATGACATGACACAACAGTCCAGGCATGACATGACACAGTCCAGGCATGACATGACAGTCCAGGCATGACATGACAGTCCAGGCATGACATGACACAGTCCAGGCATGACATGACACAACAGTCCAGGCATGACATGACACAACAGTCCAGGCATGACATGACACAACAGTCCAGGCATGACATGACACAACAGTCCAGCCATGACATGATAGTCCAGGCATGACATGACACAGTCCAGCCATGACATGACACAATCCAGCCATGACATGACACAACAGTCCAGCCATGACATGACACAATCCAGCCATGACATGACACAACAGTCCAGCCATGACATGACACAATCCAGCCATGACATGACACAACAGTCCAGCCATGACATGACACAGTCCAGCCATGACAACACTGGTCATGAGTTGTGGTTTTTGTGACTAAGAAACACAATTAATTCTTACCTTCACCACAGGGCGGGGTGTGGAACACGGAAGGTGTTACAAGTTGTGAGTAATTTGGTTGTCACTTTGCGGTGTGAGGTGACAAGTGAGGATCAGGTCGGTATAAGGGGAGATAAAGGAGGTCTATTCGGAAGATGAGGTCAGTATAAGGTTAAATACAGGAGCTCTTTTCTCAAGATCAGGTCAGTATAAGGATAACCACAAGGGTCTGTCTGAGGATCAGGTCAGTATAAGGATAGCCACAAGGGTCTGTCTGAGGATCAGGGCAGTATAAGGATAGCCACAAGGGTCTGTCTGAGGATCAGGGCAGTATAAGGATAGCCACAAGGGTCTGTCTGAGGATCAGGTCAGTATAAGGATAGCCACAAGGGTCTGTCTGAGGATCAGGGCAGTATAAGGATAACCACAAGGGTCTGTCTGAGGATCAGGTCAGTATAAGGATAGCCACAAGGGTCTGTCTGAGGATCAGGGCAGTATAAGGATAGCCACAAGGGTCTGTCTGAGGATCAGGTCAGTATAAGGATAGCCACAAGGGTCTGTCTGAGGATCAGGGCAGTATAAGGATAGCTACAGGGCAGTATAAGGATAACCACAAGGGTCTGTCTGAGGATCAGGGCAGTATAAGGATAGCCACAAGGGTTTGTCTGAAGATCAGGTCAGTATAAGGAGAGATACAGTAGTAGACTTGTCCTTGATATCAGGTCAATATAAGGGGTACATGATGCATGTTTACACCGTCACATCACATGTTTCATCAAGGAGCAGATATTATATTACCGTCATTAATGTTTTTTTAACAGAAAAGTAAAGAGAAAATCCCTTATTAATTGTATTAGTTCCACATGAATCTCTGGCAGCCACCGCCAGTGTGGCAGGGGGAGCGGCGGAGCCTCGCTAGCCACCCAGCCAGCCAGCCAGCAGGTCGTACAGCGAAGGGCACAGGGTAACCACCTCGACGGTACGACCCCAAGGGTGTGGGTCGTACAGCGAGGGGCAGATTGTACGATCCATGGGTGTGATGGTGGAGCATATGACCTGACTCAGAAAAGTCAGGTCAAAGATTAGGCTAGTGTATCCAAAGGGTCGTATCGGTAAGGTGGTCCAAGGTGGTCGTACCGTCGTCGTGGTCAAGGGTGGTCGTACCGTCGTCGTGGTCACAGGTGGTCGTACCGTCGTCGTGGTCCAAGGTGGTCGTACCGTCGTCGTGGTCCAAGGTGGTCGTACCGTCGTCGTGGTCAAGGGTGGTCGTATCGTCGTCGTGGTCGTACCGTCGTCGTGGTCAAGGATGGTCGTACCGTCGTCTTGGTCAAAGGTGGTCGTATCGTCGTCGTGGTCAAGGTTGGTCGTACCGTCGTCGTGGTCAAGGATGGTCGTATCGTCGCCATGGTCATGGGTGGTCGTGCCGTCGTCGTGGTCGTATCGTCGTCGTGGTCAAGGGTGGTCGTACCGTCGTCGTGGTCCAAGGTGGTCGTATCGTCGTCGTGGTCAAGGGTGGTCGTATCGTCGTCGTGGTCGTACCGTCGTCGTGGTCAAGGATGGTCGTACCGTCGTCGTGGTCATGGGTGGTCGTGCCGTCGTCGTGGTCAAGGGTGGTCGTATCGTCGTCGTGGTCAAGGGTGGTCGTACCGTGGTCATGGGTGGTCGTATTGTCGTCGTGGTCGTGAGGTTAAGGTACGTCGTGTCGGTGGTCCGGGCCAGCCAGCACCAGCCGCCAATATCTGGCACTGTGTGGGTCATGTTCAGCAGAGGGAAGAACGACAGCTGGTCCTGCTGGTCCTGCTCTGTGGCCACGACCACTCCCGTACCTGGTCACCCTACCCACCCCACGACCACTCCCGTACCTGGTCACCCTACACACCCCACGACCACGGTCGTACCTGGTCACCCTACACACTCCACTCCCTTCCTCCACCGTCCAACATTCACCCCTCCTCCTCCTCCACACACTTGTCTCCCCCAGCATGTTGACAAGCAGCCGTGGGAGATCACACTGCAGTGTGAGCGATGAGGATGATATAATAAAAAAAAAAAAAGAAAAATAACACAGAAATCAAGGACACTGTGTGGTCATCATCCACACGACGGGGTATCCAAACTCATCATGAGTCATTGCCCATCATCACCTACATCATCATACCGACCCCCACTACGTCAACCAGGCCTACGAGAAGTACATGTTACAAACGACATATAAAAAGAAAGTTAACTCAAACTTCTCCTCATGACTTAGACTCGCATCACAGAAAAAACCTTTAAACAAACACATTCTTAGCAAAGCGCCTTCGTTCATCTACAGGAAGAATAACAGAACATATCCAATATCTAAACAAACTACAACAACAACAACAACAACACCAACAAAACTGAACTCTGAGCCCACATACTGCCTCCCTCCCTTCTGAACTCTGAGCCCACATACTGCCTCCCTCCCTTCTGAACTCTGAGCCCACATACTGCCTCCCTCCCTTCTGAACTCTGAGCCCACATATTGCCTCCCTCCCTTCTGAACTCTGAGCCCACATACTGCCTCCCTCCCTTCTGAACTCTGAGCCCACATACTGCCTCCCTCCCTTCTGAACTCTGAGCCCACATACTGCCTCCCTCCCTTCTGAACTCTGATGCCTCCCTACATTCTGAACTCTGAGCCCACATACTGCCTCCCTCCTGAACTCTGAGCCCACATACTGCCTCCCTTCCTTCTGAACTCTGAGCCCACATACTGCCTCCCTTCCTTCTGAACTCTGAGCCCACATACTGCCTCCCTACATTCTGAACTCTGAGCCCACATACTGCCTCCCTTCCTTCTGAACTCTGAGCCCACATACTGCCTCCCTTCCTTCTGAACTCTGAGCCCACATACTGCCTCCCTCCCTTCTGAACTCTGAGCCCACATACTGCCTCCCTCCCTTCTGAACTCTGAGCCCACATACTGCCTCCCTACATTCTGAACTCTGAGCCCACATACTGCCTCCCTTCCTTCTGAACTCTGAGCCCACATACTGCCTCCCTTCCTTCTGAACTCTGAGCCCACATACTGCCTCCCTCCCTTCTGAACTCTGAGCCCACATACTGCCTCCCTCCCTTCTGAACTCTGAGCCCACATACTGCCTCCCTTCCTTCTGAACTCTGAGCCAACATACTGCCTCCCTCCCTTCTGAACTCTGAGCCCACATACTGCCTCCCTCCCTCCCTTCCTTACCTCTGAATCACAAAGCTCTCCACTCCCCACCCCAGGGCAACCAGCTCTGGCACAACGTTAAAGAGAGACCACATCTCCCACACTAATCCAGCCCCCCCACCCCTACACACACACACACACACACACACACACACACACCAACCTCACCACTATAAAGTGGAAAGTCATGTTAAAACATACAGAAAAATGATTCCAACCAGGTACAACAGCTCAACACAGCCTTCACTCCCACTGACACGTGCAATACAATTAGTACAGAGAGCTCCTTGCAACACGATGGCCCTGATAACATATCAGATTTCAACATAAAACGCTTTGGCTCTGTTGCAATACGAGCACTTACATATGATTTCTTGAACGACTCCAGGTTACACCACAAAATCACTAACACTTGGAAACTTTACCAACATAATACCAATTCTAAAAACCTTTTCAACTCCCTTTCTCCTCTCACTGCCATATATATCACTTCTATCTCCCCTCTCCAAACGGTTCGAAAAACTGATCCATAACGAAATCAAACAAAATATCCCACTCTCACCAGCACAGTGTGGCTCTAGACCCGATCATTCTACCCACAGACCTCACACAACAACACAGCCTGGATGCCCTCAACCTCACCCCTCTTTCGCACAGTATTAGCGGCAACTGGTGTCAACAAAGCAATCAGCACTGGTTCCTCGACACACACACTCACCCAACAGATGTTTGACACCGTTCCCACAACAGTGTTCAAGATGAGTTACCCAAGTTCATAGCTGGCCGCTAAGTCACTTGTTTACAAAGCCTTCACCTCCACAAGGCTCGAGCTCAACAGTGGAGTTCCCCAAGGAGCAGTCCTTTCGCCAACCCTCTCCGTTCTCTTCGTACATGACCTTCCATCACTTCCTGCAGACGCCAGTGTGTAAGCCCTATCCTTTTTGCTGACGACCTTACCGTGACATCACAGCACACTGGCTCTACGTAAGCAACATCAGTCATGTAATATTTCATCACACAATTATGACAGTAGCTTATCCAGAACAGAATGTCTTGAGTGTCCATAGACGTCTTCAGTCACCCTTTTAAACCCGGACAGACACGAATCGAACCAGCCACCTCCAGCCACCTTCAGTGGCCAGTCACTCCTACTTCACAAAACTCCCGGGCAATACACACACAAGACGTTCACTCCTCATATGGCAACATCAACACAATGGCAACAAACACACAAACGAAACGCCCTCAGAATATCAACAGTACCAGATTAGGACAACATAAAGAATACCTTAGTATCATTTACTAGCAATTCATCCACTCCACCATAAACTAAGCCTCACCTGCATGGACATTCACACTGCCAAAAGCATATATATATATATATATATATATATATATATGTATATATATATATATATATATATATATATATATATATATATATATATATATATATATATATATATATATATATATATATCCACTGATTGAATGTTTGTTCATTATCTTGCATTGCTCTCCCTACATCATAAATATTATATAATGACATTTTCTGTTTTGTTGACAGCACAGATGTTTGCTAGTATATCGTAAAAAATTCGTTATTCCACAGCGTCAGGTAACCAAAGCTTACCTGAACTTTCCATTAAGCATAGCTTTAGTGCAAGAGGTCAGCTGTCGCGGACGCCTCGGTTTGCTGACGTGACGAGCCAAACACAGAGTTAGATGCGCCCCAGAGTCCCCCACCAGGAAGGAAACAAACATTCATTCTCATCCACGAAGGTACATAAGCCTCGCAAACATTACTGGTTCACATACACCATCACGTAAACCATCGTTACTGACCACCAGGAGGGTACGCAAACATCGTAGGCGATGAATAGTTCACATACACCATCACGTAAACCATCGTTACTGACCACCAGGAGGGTACGCAAACATCGTAGGCGATGAATAGTTCACATACACCATCACGTAAACCATCGTTACTGACCACCAGGAGGGTATGCAAGCATCGTAGGCAATTTATGGTTCACATACACCACCCTGCACAGTGCTCATGCTGTCCACGAAGGTACACGCGAGGGGTAAACACAGCTTCACATACACCAACGTGCCTAACACTGTAATCGCTCCGGAGGAAAACGATTTCGCCTAATACATAAATTGCATAACCGTTGTGTATATTATTCATTACTGTAAAAAGTAAATATTTGTGTTGCCAAGAGCGTGGCAGTCCAGGTTAAATTTCTGTGAATGAATAAATTGTATTTTGATTTGTTCAGGAGATTGACCTGATAATAATTCGAGATATATATATATATATATATATATATATATATATATATATATATATATATATATATATATATATATATATATATATTAGACGTTTGTTTACACATGATGGTGCAATATGTGTTTGTTTACACGCTTTGCTATAGTTAGTTTTTGTTTGCGCTTAGGATGTTATAGCGTGTATTTGTTTGCCCTCAAAATTGTTTGTTTACAGTAACGATGGTACAATATATGTTTGTTTACACTCACGGTAATGTAGAAAAATTTGTTTACACAGGATGGTGTGGTATAGGTTTGTTTACCATCAGGTTATTTCAGTATGTTTGTTTACACCGAGAACTTTACATTAAGTGCTTGTTTACAGTGACATTGGTGTAGTATATATATATTTACACTCATGGTGGTGTTAAATGGTTCTTTACACCAAGAATGGTACAAGAAGTGTTGTTTGCTCTGGATTATGTAGTATGAGTTTGTTTATCGTCAGGATGGTGGAGTATGTTACGTTTGTCTACACTTGGGAAGGCGTAGTATGTGCTTGTTTACACTTGAAATGGTTAAGAATGAGTTGGTTTACACAGATTGTAGTATGTGTTTGTTTTGCGCACAGGGTGGTGTAGTGTTTGTTTGCACCCAGGATGGTGTAGTATGTTTGTTTACCCCGGGATGGTGTAGTATGTTTGTTTACCTCCCGGGATGGTGTCGTATGTTTGTTTACCCCTGGGATGGTGTAGTATGTTTGTTTACTACAGGATGGTGTAAAATGTCTGTTTACCCCCCTGGGATGGTGTAGTATGTTTACCCTACCCCCCCCCCCCCGGATGGTGTAGTATATTTGTTTACCCCCGGGATGGGTTGTTTACTAAGAGTTTGTTTACACTGACGATGGTGTAGAGAGCAGCCGCCAGGGCTGCGTGACGAGCGTCCAGCCTCAACCATCCTCCACCCCCGGACACACGAACCACCGGCGCCAGTCTGCAGGTAGACAACGTCAGGATTAACAGATACAGTCTACAGGTAAACAACATTAGACTAAACAAATACAGTGTGCAAGTAAACAGCATCGGTCTTAGCAAATACAGTCTGCAAGTAAACAATATGACCCTTTACAAATACAGTCTACATGTAAACAACATGACCTTTTACAAATACAGTCTACATGTAAACAACATGACACTTTACCGATACAGTTTGTAAATAACCACCCTATAAAACATTATTTACAAGTAAACAACATCATGCCCTACAAGCACTGTCTATAAGTAAACAAAATTTTCTACAAACCCAGTCTGCATTTAACGAAACTCATCCTCAAAATCACAAGTAAACAAGAACGCCCTCAACAAACACAGTCTAAAAATAAACAACATCACTCTTAACAAACACAGTCTACAAGTAAATAAAACTTGAAAAGTAAACTGTCATACAAGGACACAAGACAAGTCTCTCTCTCTCTCTCTCTCTCTCTCTCTCTCTCTGTCTCTCTCTCTAAAACATGAGCGGACAAACAACACAGCCTTACAAACAAGGCATGGTAGTTAGCAAACACATCAAGAACACTCAGACAACTGGATCCTCATCCTACAGCAACCATTAACGTGGATACCTTATTGATAGGTCGATCCTCTTCTTCATAATGGCGACCGTCCATAAACCCTTCTAACTATGTTCCCGATGCTCACACTCCTGCCGTCTCCAGAGTCTTGGGGAAACTCTCCTTAACTCCAACTTTCTTAAAGTCTTGGAATCCCATCCTCTTCTTTAAGGTCACTAACACGGCTTTGGAAGTGGGAGGGTCCGCTGATCATTCTCATTTTTCCCCCACCCAAGTGACCCTCCAACCCTCACCCAACCTCTTGCTCTCCTCTCACAGGGTTTTCTGGTAACTCTGCTCTCGTGGTCGTTTTCAACGTCTCTAAAATCTTTGGCTTTTCTGCTCCTCTTTGTTTTGTTTCTGGTCGTTCCAGTGAGGTAGTTCCTCATACCATATTAACGCTGGTGTACCTCAGGGTGCTGTGCTGCTGTCGTCTGCTATCTTTACTTTCTCTACGTGAATGATCATCTTTCTTCAACCTCCAACTGTGCCCAATCTCGTGCCGACGCCTCCACTCTACAAATTGCATCTCACCAACACTCTTGTCCAAACTCTGGTACTCCCTCTTTTTCTCGCACTGAACATATTTCCCTCATTTGATTCGCACTTGTGGAACATCTCGGAATAGGGAAGCAATAACCTGCTTATATTCGACAGTGCAAAATATGTAGTTTCTGTTTATGTGTTTATCTAAATCTCACGCGTTTCCTACACCTTCAAACCTTGATATAAACATTCACTGTGGCGGTGTGCGACACCCTGTAGCGCAGGGCACGAACCTGGGTCCCTGACCGCTTACTCCGCCCCCTGCCATTGCCTGTCATGTGGCTCGAAGAACCCGATTTTACAGCAAGAGTATTTCTTATGGGAGAATGTTATCAAGTGCCTGATAATATAATATAATATATAACATTAATATAATATAATATAATATAATGTAATATGATATAATATAATAATATATTATAATATAATATAATATAATATAATATAATATAATATAATGTGATATAATATAATATAATATAATATAATATAATATGATATAATATAATATAATGGTCTTTTCTGGTGACTAACGTAAGATGTTTCCGGCCATATCGTCTACAGTGTTCGGTCATTTGCTGTATTCATCACAATTTCCATAGGTTGACAGACGACGTTATGATTTACAACAACTGACAGTGATTCAGTGCAAGTTACAGGATTACTGTACCGCAGTCACTGGTTCAGTACATGTTACAGGATCACTGTAACGCAGTCACTGGCTCAGTACATGTTACAGGATCACTGTAACGCAGTCACTGGTTCAGTACATGTTACAGGATCACTGTAACGCAGTCACTGGTTCAATACAGGATCACTGTAACGCAGTCACTGGTTCAATAAAGGATCACTGTAACGCAGTCACTGGTTCAATACAGGATTACTGTACCGCAGTCACTGGTTCAGTACATGTTACAGGATCACTGTAACGCAGTCACTGGTTCAATACAGGATCACTGTAACGCAGTCACTGGTTCAATAAAGGATCACTGTAACGCAGTCACTGGTTCAATACAGGATTACTGTACCGCAGTCACTGGTTCAGTACATGTTACAGGATCACTGTAACGCAGTCACTGGTTCAATAATGCTACAAGATCACTGTACCACAGTCACTGGTTCAGTACTTACTACAGTATCACTGTACCACAGTCACTGGTTCAGTCCTTACTACAGGATCACTGTAGGAAAACCAGGAGGCATGTACACACACACACACACACACACACACACACACACACACACATCTCCCAGCGTAGCTGTGAGCCATCCATCGTCTGTGTCTGCGCCATCTGATCCTGTGGTGTGGATAACCGCTCGCTCTTGCTTCTCCCAATCCTCTGATCACACAGATTACACCCGTGACGGAGCGTAGGATACCAATTCCCTTTTCCATCGGATCGTCTGACGTCTGGGTCGCTCTGTGTCGTGCCGATATAATAGATCCTTCAGCAGACGTCATGTGTGTGGGGTCCTCGGCCTCCCGCCGTGTGAGGGAGAGGAGACGCGACGCCCCCGTGGTGGTGTGGGACCAGACGGAGGGGCATGACCCATACTCACACCGTCTGAGTCACAGACGTGGAACGTTCCTCAGTCTCACAGCAGGGGTCACTCATGGCCTCCTACTCCATTATGCAACTTAGTTTACAATCTCATCTCTCTCACCTCCTCCTCCTCTCTGACCTCTCCTTCCTCAGCCTCTCGTCTCACCCAGGCTGTGGCAGCTGACACAAGCAACACCTCCTCTGTGATCACAGACCCGCCGACCTCCCTCCCTTCTGAGCGACCTGCACCATCATGGACTACATCCTCTTGTCATTCCCTTGAGGAGAGAACCTTCACCCACGCGAGAGATGCTTCCTCTCAACCCACTCACTCGGCCTTCCCCCTCCAGCGACTGGCGAATACTGTAAGCTCACCCCAGCATCTTTAAGCTCCCCCCTGCACCTGGGGACTGATGTAAGCTCCCCTGCATCTGGGGAATGATGTAAGCTCCCCCCACACCTGGGGAATGATGTAATCCCTCCCCTGTACCTGGGGAACACTGTAAGCTCAGAGACCAGTGAATACTTTGATAGACGAACAGTCAACAAAACTCGAGCTAGAATCTCTACAGCATTATGAATTCACCTCGAAGATGGACGACCTACCTACCCACTCACTCCCTCACATACACTGATACACACACACCGTAAGTGAACAAGAATAGGCACTACCAACATCCACCCTAGGTGGATAAGGGCCTCACCTTCTGAAGCCCATGTTGGCTCAGTGGGACGTCAGCATGACGAAGAGCCGGGCGTCTGCAGGAGGCACTGAGCCACCTACTGCATCTTTCCCTCGACGACGCCTACAGCAGGAGACTTGCTCTTCCTCCCTCAGGGAAAGCCAGGTAATGCGCACTCTCTCGCTCTTAAGAGTTAACGTTAGAACTCTCCCAACTCGTTCTGAAGTCAGGCGAAGCTACGTTGTACTTCGGTTCTCCTGGCGTAGGTCACGTACTACCTCGAGGATCATCACAGTATGTATACAGGTCTCCCGCAGATCGTCTAGATGTGGGTCAAGGTAGCTAGGTAGGTAGCCAGCCAGCACCCACCTGCTGGCACTTGGCTCTGGCTTCACCAGACTGTTATGTGACGACCAAAACAACTGTCGTCTGCTGGTGCTGGCTCACACACCAGAACACTGTTTCCTGTTGTATTTTGATTCGACAAAGTCCACACGGGATCACGTCTCTCTACAGGACATCTATCACTGCGAAAGAGAGAGAAGAATAGATAAATGAACTTGTACTTTGTGAGAAGCATCAAGTATCAGACCTGTGCAAAGATGACGTATCTAATACAGAATTAAGTATAATATGAAGCGATTATCAGTTCAAATACTCAGCCTGGAACATCTTTAATGTTGATAATGATGAAGATAATGATAATGATAAGAATGATAATAATAATAATAATAATGATTATAATAATGATAATAATAATAATAATAATAATAATAATAATAATGATAATGATGATAATAATAATAATAATGATAATGATAATAATAATAATAATAATAATAATGATAATAATAATAATAATAATAATAATAGTAATAATAATGATAAAGATGATAATCATAATTATGATAATTATACACCATCCATAATGTATAAGAGAGCAAGGCCAGACATTACCACGAGCCGAGACTGGTGTACAACGGGCAGTCATATGAACACAACATTATTTCTTGGTTAGTGTCAATCTGTCGTTGATCATATATTTCTATTTTCTTTTTTGTCTCTTACGCCCCTCACCAACCGACGTCTACCATCACACACCACCACCCACACACAGAGTCACCAGGAGAGAGAGAGAGAGAGAGAGAGAGAGAGAGAGAGAGAGAGAGAGAGCTCTTCTCCCAACCCTAGGTAGAATTGTGACGACAGAGAGCAGTCACGGGAGAGTGTGCTTGCGTCACGTCCAGTGATGCTGATCATGATGATGGTGGTGTGTCGTCAGCAGCAGCGGTGGTGGTGGTGGTGGCAGCTGGACTCTCTCTCTCTCTCTCTCTCTCTCTCTCTCTCTCTCGCTTTCCTGGTGACTCTGTGTCTGGTGGTGGTGGCTGCTGGACTCTCTCTCTCTCTCTCTCTCTCTCTCTCTCTCTCTCTCTCTCTCTCTCTCTCTCTCTCTCGAAGGTAGTAAGCCACCGACCAAGGGTGGGTTGTGGGGAGGTAATATTACCGACACTGACCCTCGCCTGGGGATCAGGAGGGTTTCGTGTCCGGGCAGCGCTGTGACCTAGAAACTTCTGTGGCTGTCAAGGTCCTCTCCTTGGCCTAGATTCCTACGTTGTTGTTTGGTTTTCTTTTATTTGTTCCCCTTCCACATGTGAGGTTGGCTGCATTCGGTCCACAAACACACACTCTTTCCACCGCTCACTTCACACTTGCCAACGCGTAACTCACGCGACCCCGTTAGTCTTAACCCTCAGATATTTCTGCGGTAGTGCGCTACGCGTTGCTGCCTCTGCCTATTTGATAACACCTCTTCGTAGAACCTTATAGCAGACAGAGGTCCCAAACGTATCAATCTCTAGGCAGCCAGACGGGGCTTAAAGACGTCCACTAACCTCGGTGTATCAAGGAGGGAGTCTGTCCGCCAATTTGCGGTTAATGGAAGGTAATTAAGAGAGATAATTAATACCCTGTACAGATAATGTCCTTCGGGGAAATACGACGAGACTGGAAGGAGAGAGTTTGAGGAAGCTACTGGACGAGTTGAAAACACTAGTTTATAGTCAATAACTTATACTATCAAATTAGCATCAACATAATGACATTAAAACCTATTAAAGAAGATTTGATTCTGTATTAGCAATGAGGAAGTAGAATGGGATCGGGTTACCAAAAGCTGAGAGTGACGTGAGGAACACAGATTTACTTCGGGTGTTGTGGGATGAGGTTGGTAGTGGAGTCTGACGCATTGCTGTGAGTGGTTCACTGATGAGGCAACAGCAGGATGAAGGAGACCAGCAGCAGTTATAAGATAAGAGGATTACTGAAGTCATGTTGAGGCTTAGATGAAGAATGTCTCTCTGGCGGGGGAATTATGATGATCGTAACATCGTCAACACAGCCAACGACTTTGACAACTTGTAAGGAGTATACAGGTTGGATCTGAGGGATGAGTGTGCAAGACCTGACCCACACACTCGCCCGCTGACAGATCGCTAATGTCTAGTGGACAACATAATGACATGACGACCACATATTCACCGTCAGTAGACTGCGTCAGTGACAGTGAAGAATAAGAAATTTGCTTTCGGGGAGGAAAAGATCATTTACTCATCATTCTGACGAGTTTATTCGTTAGGGATGATAGCGCCTGAATGTGGTAGACGCTGCCACCACACACACACACACACACACACACACTCGACAGAGCTTTTGAACTACTGTGCAAAATGTCGCGGGAGGAAGGCAAAATGCCAAGGGAGCGGGAAATGTCAAACGCCATACCTGGGAATAGAGGGAGGCTGCGAACAACAGACAGGCTGATGATCGTGGTGTGTGAGGAGGGGAGCGTGGAGGAGAGGGTGATCAGGTTGGATGTGGACGACTCCCTAGCGGCGGGGTTGAGTGAGGCACTGCAGAGGCTGGCGTCTGGGCTAGGGTGAGTGTGTGAAAGGAGGAGGTCGAGAGGTAATGTGAGTGACAGTAAGGCTATTGAGTTCAGTAATGGAGAGACACGGTGCTGGCTGAATGGAGTGTGTGTGTGTGTGTGTGTGGGTGTCAATGGAGAAGAGAACTTGGAAGAGGTGTAATCTCTCGGTACATCGAGGCAGACGCTGGAGGTGAGGTGAGGTGAGGTGAGGTCCTGGGTGTGTTGTGGAGTGTGTGGAGGACAGAGTTGGGTGTGTGTGTGTGTGTGTGTGTGTGTGTGTGTGTGATGGTATAGTGGGCCCCCACCGTGCTTGTATGGGTGTGGGACCCCTTGCACAGTACTGCCTCATCTATACCACCACTCCACACACACACACCCACACACACCCACACACACACACACCATCTACGCTACCACACACACACACACCATCTACACCATGTACACCCCCACGCCTCACACACCAGCACAAGCATCATCTTCCTCTCGTCAGACTGGATGAGATACAGTGACTCAGGTCATGACCGTGCCGAGCAGGTGCTGGGGTCCCCCAGAGCCTGTATTAACCAGGAATAAACAACCTTATGGACGTGACAATTAGGTGAAGTGAGTCTGCACATTCCAGCTGATAAAACTTGACGTAATAAAAGAAGGAAGAAAACATGCAATTTGAGAACGAGACTAACAGTGTTGCTGGCAGTCATGCAGAATATGAATTGCATTGCTCACCACTTTCACCTTTTGTAACCTAAGTCTTGCATATATATATATATATATATATATATATATATATATATATATATATATATATATATATATATATATATATATATATTGAGAAGATTTGAAGACTGTGAGGGAGAATACATGAGTGCGTCACACAATATGAGCATCTCACAGTATATGATCCTCTCACGGAATATGAGGCCGCTCACAACGGCCTCATAAATTCAGATGAAATATTACAGTGCTCTCCTGATGCTGTTGTGATGACGTTGTTACGATCGTGTTACTAATACCTGTAACAACACACACACACACACACACACACACACACACACACACACATACACACACACACACATATATATATTTTTTTTCATACTATTCGCCATTTCCCGCGTTAGCAAGGTAGCGTTAAGAACAGAGGACTGGACCTTTGAGGGAACATCCTCACCTGGCCCCCTTCTCTGTTCCTGCTTTTGGAAAATTAAAAAAAAACGGAGAGGGGAGGATTTCCAGCCCCCCCGCTCCCTTCCCTTTTAGTCGCCTTCTACGACACGCAGGGAATACGTGGGAAGTATTCTTTCTCCCCTATCCCCAGGGATATATATATATATATATATATATATATATATATATATATATATATATATATATATATATATATATATATATTCATACTTACTCGCCTTCATATATATATATATATATATATATATATATATATATATATATATATATATATATATATATATATATATATATACTTACTCGCCTTCATCCATTCCCAACACCACCCGCCCCACAGGAAACAGCACAAATGCATGAATAAAAGGGAAAAAAAATAACATTCACATTCTTTTCTCCTCCACGCCTGATCGCCGCCCCTTGTGTCAGCGAGGCAACGTCAGGAACAGACATAAAAGGCCACATTCGTTCACACTCAGTCTCCAGCTGTCATGTGTAATGTACCGAAACCACAGTTCCCTATCCACACCCCGGCCCCACAGACCTATCCATGGTTTACCCCAGGCGCTTCACATGCTCTGGTTCAGTCCAGGGCATGTGTGTGTGTGTGTGTGTGTGTGTGTGTGTAAATGATATGACTTTCATTTAGGCATTCAAATGCTCGTGCCATCTCAGCTAATATATATATCATGTACTTTGGTATTCTATATTTCATGTCACAGATTATGGGTTAATGATCATTAGCTGTTGATCACCATCATTCAGTAGTTGTGGAGTGCTCCAGGGTTCTGTGTTGGAACCGCTACACTTCTTGATCTATGTGAATGACATGCTCGAAGGCATTGACTCCTGCCTGAATGTGTTTGCAGTGGTCATGAGGGAAGTGAAAAGCAAGGAGGATTACATCAGCTTACAAGGGGACCTAAACGGACTCCAAAGCTGGTCTGATACATGGCTGAGGATATTCTACCCGAGCACTTGTGATGAGGTTGGAGAAGAGTGAAAGAAGACATCAGTTTGAATAGTGTTGAACGGGAAGTAATCATCAGGATTCTCTGTGTGAGAGGGACCTGAGTTATTAACATCGTCCCTAACCAGTGGCCAGAGTCCCATATACTAGGAGAATTGTGGAGACAAACTGTCATCTCGCAAATATCAGAATAGCTTTCAAATACTCACGTGGGAAAAAAGGAATATCAAACCGCTGTTCAAATTTTGCTTCAGGCCAAAACTAGGATGGGCATCTCAGGTTTGATCACCACATCTATAGAAAAACGAAGATGTCTGGATGACCCAGAGGAGAACCACAAAGATGGTAGCAGAATCAAGAGAGATGAGTTACAGGGAGAGGCTAAAAGGCTTCATATTTGCTCACCTTAGAAGAGAGAAGAGTGAGGTGTGACCCGATCACAGCCTTTGGGTTTTTAAAACATATTGACGACGTGGGATAGAGGAACGAGAAGACACGATACAATATTCAACTACAAAAAGAATTGTTAAAAATATGTAAAGACGGACTGTTGATGATGTGTGACTTGTGGATGAATGGAAACCGAATGACTAAGGACATGGTTGATGCAGACACCACCATACATAGATTTAAGAAGGTGTCACCATAGTGGAGAATAGTCAATACATAGCGTCCCCCACAAGTGTGAATAGAAACCCTCCCTCCCCTGTACAGTACAAACTACAAATTGGTAACAGTGGTACGATGTCGAGCAGTATGTGAGGAAGAGCACATGTCAGGAGAGACAGACGCATTATCCCCTGCCTCCCTAACCCGGCATCAAGACACACCAGTTTACCCTCCAGCCAACCACGTCACTCTGTCCTCCCTCCAGGCGTCCAAACGACCCCAACAGAAGAGACGGTGAGTCTGGCCCACTCATGACCCACTGAGATCATCCACTGGTCAGGATAGCTGGTGGCGGCCGATGGTGGCTACCTCTCTCTCTCTCTCTCTCTCTCTCTCTCTCTCTCTCTCTCTCTCTCTCTCTCTCTCTCTCCTCCACGTATACTGTTACCTTAACTTCACCTGGATGGCTACAGTGTCCTGGTTACAATCAACCCTTCGTCCACTGGTAACCTATTAACTCCAGCGACCTACGTATATCGGATACTACAAGTCTTGCGGAGAAATGGAATCGAACATATTTTTTTTGTTGCGCAATTATACATATCAAACGTTGGAATACGACATCCAGATAATGATCAGTCAGCAGTCAAGAGCCGCTGTGTCCACGAACACACACACACACACACACACACACACGAATACACACAATATATATATATATATATATATATATATATATATATATATATATATATATATATATATATATATATATATATATGTGTGTGTGTGTGTGTGTGTGTGTGTGTGTGTGTGTGTGTGTGTGTATTCGTGTGTGTGTGTGTGTGTGTGTGTGTGTGAGGGTGTGTGTGTGTGTGAAGGTGAAATCGCTCTTCAGTAGCAGTTCAGACACTTCCTTGTTGTTACCATACAATACACAACACACAACATGCTACGAGGACACACTCCGCCTCATCAGGTGTAAACACTTCATAAAGTTTCTGAACCCCAACATCAACACAAAGGCTTGTACATCCTATCACCGCCATGCCGGGGTATACACTGACCTGACCGTTCAAGGGGAAAGTGGGAAGAGGGAGGGAGGGGAATTGTAGTGCCTTGTGGTTACGGTGGAGGGCTGGGGGAAGGGTTGTGTGAGGGAGGTTGGCCTGGGTAGCGAGAAGTGTGTTCAACAACTTTTCTTATTGGAATCGTGTCTTGATCATTCTTTCATAATGATTTGGTTGATAATACGATGTGTTTTAAAGTTACCTGAGGACAGACTCAAGTTTTTAGTATGAGCAAATATGGCAAATTCAGTGACATTCCGGGTAGCATGATCCGAAGAAGGGTACAATGTGAGTGGGTTGTTAACAGTGTACAGTGTGATCGATATCTTGCTAATGTTTAGCGATCGCATTCTTGTGGTCATCCCTGCGTACTGAGTGACGGTGCCAATAGCATCTCTCACTTACTGTTTTACCGGTCTGACCAATGGATACATCTCTACATGCCTTACATTTGACGGTGTAAACTCTCAGTTTCCTGATAATTTGGCCTGCTTTCAATTAAGGTCTTAGTGACAGTGTTATTGTATTGGAAGACAACATCAAAAGCATCATCATTCAGACAGATTTATCTCCTCTGCCTCTCTAACCCGGCATCAGACACACCAGTTACATATATATATACACTTATGTATGTTGGCAGCAGTTCTCCTTGTAAACATATTCTGTTGCATCTGTTGCATCCAGATGTCAACAGCATACAAGACAGACGAATGTTTACGACGAGACCTCGACTCCAGACACATCAACCACACAACACGAGATGAAACAAAGTCAGTCTACTTATCTACTCTAGAAACAAAACAACAAACAAACTCGTCATGAGGAACTACCTATACAGAAAACAAAAGACACATCACAACAATCGAACGTAGTTTAGGAATTCAAATGTCCGCCATGGAGACTGTGAGCTGCTAACTAACATGACTTACGTATGTGGGAAGCACAACCTGTACACTAGCCATCTAGACGACTCGTCCTTACCTTCACCTACAAAGAAGGCTCCATCAAACTACATGTCACCAACACAGACCCTCACACGAGAGACGAGTAATTCAGTCCACAGGGATACTACGCCGTGAACGAGAGACACACGAGACATCGACACATCGCTGAAGCACGAATCATCCAAGGAATGATAACCAACGACTCAGCAGCAGACAGAAGACAGTCCAAGATAGATTACTCCAGCTACACGCCCCAGCATCGCGGTACAGCTCATCAAAGCACAGCGCTACAGGCACGTCCGCCTGCTCGTATTACTGAGCCTCACCCAGCAACCCGCAGTCATTCCCCAGCTGTTCCACCGACCTCCCCACACGCTCCTGGAGATGATTGGATGGATTTACGCCTAAACGTTGAGACAGCTTTTCGTGGAATGCTACGCAATCTCCCCACCCATGTAAAAAATGAGATATTAGACAACTTAAACATTCAGAAAGAATCTGATGAAAATAAAACAGTTATCTGGTCATCTCATATCAACTGACTGTTATCTTTCTCTCTTGTCTCTCTCCCCTGATGATGTGATTATTACACGAAAGTGCACTTGGGAACTTATCGTGTCTCATTTTCCCCGTGGACTCATAGGAATATATATATATATATATATATATATATATATATATATATATATATATATATATATATATATATATATATATATATACATATATATATATTAGGTAAAAGTTTAGGTTATTGGTACGTGGCCCCGGGATCTGAACTCGAAGGTTCAATCATTTTGGCGTTTGTTCCTCCCTTTATTCGTTCATATTTTGCTTCCTGGCTGACCAGTCTGTTTTCATAGTTGGTTGGGTCAAGCTTTCTGTCTTTCCCTAACCACGGAAGTGTCCTTCAGCCATATGAATCCCGGATGTGTTGTTATTGTTATTGTTGTTGTGGTTGTTGTTGTTGTTGTTGTTGTTGTTGTTGTTGTTGTTGTTGTAGAGAGCCAATGATTGGGCCGTTACCCCCACCACCAGACGAGCAGCCGTACAACCCCAAACCAACTTGGCTATTGATTAACACTCACGATCTTCCATTGTCTCACCTGATTACATCGGATGCCAGCTGATGGATTGCCTCTAATGTCAGCTGATTCACGCTGATGTCAGCCGATTGCCTCTGATGTCAGCTGATTCCCTGTAATGTCAGCTGATTACCTCTAATGTCAGCAGATTCGCTGCCCATCACGGGCCTACTTCCCCAGTCCTGGAGATTGTCTTTCTTTTGCCTGATTGTCCTCCCTGTTACCTGATTGTCCTCCCTGTTACCTGATTGTCCTTCCTGTTACCTGATTGTCCTCCCTGTTACCTGATTGTCCTCCCTGTTACCTGATTGTCCTCTCTGTTACCTGATTGTCCTCCCTGTTACCTGATTGTCCTCCCTGTTACCTGATTGTCCTCCCTGTTACCTGATTGTCCTCTCTGATATCTGATTGTCCTCCCTGTTATCTGATTGTCCTCCCTGTTACCTGATTGTCCTCCCTGTTACCTGATTGTCCTCCCTGTTACCTAATTGTCCTCTCTGTTACCTGATTGTCCTCCCTGTTACCTGATTGTCCTCCCTGTTACCTGATTGTCCTCCCTGTTACCTGATTGTCCTCCCTGTTACCTAATTGTCCTCTCTGTTACCTGATTGTCCTCCCTGTTACCTGATTGTCTTCCCTGTTACCTGATTGTCCTCCCTGTTACCTGATTGTCTTCCCTGTTACCTGATTGTCCTCTCTGTTACCTGATTGTCCTCCCTGTTACCTGATTGTCCTCCCTGTTACCTGATTGTCCTCTCTGTTACCTGATTGTCCTCCCTGTTACCTGATTGTCCTCTCTGATATCTGATTGTCCTCCCTGTTATCTGATTGTCCTCCCTGTTACCTGATTGTCCTCCCTGTTACCTGATTGTCCTCCCTGTTACCTAATTGTCCTCTCTGTTACCTGATTGTCCTCCCTGTTACCTGATTGTCCTCCCTGTTACCTGATTGTCCTCCCTGTTACCTGATTGTCCTCCCTGTTACCTAATTGTCCTCTCTGTTACCTGATTGTCCTCCCTGTTACCTGATTGTCCTCCCTGTTACCTGATTGTCCTCCCTGTTATCTGATTGTCCTCCCTGTTACCTGATTGTCCTTCCTGTTACCTGATTGTCCTCCCTGTTACCTAATTGTCCTCTCTGTTACCTGATTGTCCTCCCTGTTACCTGATTGTCCTCCCTGTTACCTGATTGTCCTCCCTGTTACCTGATTGTCCTTCCTGTTACCTGATTGTCCTCCCTGTTACCTGATTGTCCTCCCTGTTACCTGATTGTCCTCCCTGTTACCTGATTGTCCTCTCTGTTATCTGATTGTCCTCCCTGTTACCTGATTGTCCTCCCTGTTACCTGATTGTCCTTCCTGTTACCTGATTGTCCTCCCTGTTACCTGATTGTCCTCCCTGTTACCTGATTGTCCTCCCTGTTACCTGATTGTCCTTCCTGTTACCTGATTGTCCTCTCTGTTATCTGATTGTCCTCTCTGTTATCTGATTGTCCTCCCTGTTACCTGATTGTCCTCTCTGTTATCTGATTGTCCTCCCTGTTACCTGATTGTCCTCCCTGTTACCTAATTGTCCTCTCTGTTACCTGATTGTCCTCCCTGTTACCTGATTGTCCTCCCTGTTACCTGATTGTCCTCCCTGTTACCTGATTGTCCTTCCTGTTACCTGATTGTCCTCCCTGTTACCTGATTGTCCTCCCTGTTACCTGATTGTCCTCCCTGTTACCTGATTGTCCTCTCTGTTATCTGATTGTCCTCCCTGTTACCTGATTGTCCTCCCTGTTACCTGATTGTCCTTCCTGTTACCTGATTGTCCTCCCTGTTACCTGATTGTCCTCCCTGTTACCTGATTGTCCTCCCTGTTACCTGATTGTCCTTCCTGTTACCTGATTGTCCTCTCTGTTATCTGATTGTCCTCTCTGTTATCTGATTGTCCTCCCTGTTACCTGATTGTCCTCTCTGTTATCTGATTGTCCTCCCTGTTACCTGATTGTCCTCCCTGTTACCTGATTGTCCTCTCTGTTACCTGATTGTCCTCCCTGTTACCTGATTGTCCTCCCTGTTACCTGATTGTCCTTCCTGTTACCTGATTGTCCTCCCTGTTACCTGATTGTCCTTCCTGAATAGTGCCACATAAATGGCACATGTATGATGCCACAGGAATGATGACACATGGTTGGTACTGTGTTGATGGTGACACATGAATGGTACCACATGAATAATGCCATATGGATGGTGCCACATGACTTGATTTTTATTGCAAGGTAAACTGTTCTTCAGGTTTCCAGTTTCTACTGGAAAGTGAACTGTTCTCCAGGTTTCCAGTTTCTACTAGAAACTGAACTGTTCTCCAGGTTTCCAGTTTCTACTAGAAAGTGAACTGTTCTTCATGTTTCCAGTTCCTACTAGAAAGTGAACTGTTCTCCAGACTTCCAGTTTCTACTAGAAAGTGAATTGTTCTCTAGGCTTCCAGTTTCCAGGAGAAAGTGAACTGTTCTCCAGGTTTCCAGTTTCTACTGGAAAGTGAACTGTTCTTCATGTTTCCAGTTCCTACTAGAAAGTGAACTGTTCTCCAGACTTCCAGTTTCTACTAGAAAGTGAATTGTTCTCTAGGCTTCCAGTTTCCAGGAGAAAGTGAACTGTTCTCCAGGGTTCCAGTTTCTACTAGAAAATGAACTGTTTTCCAGGTTTCCAGTTTCTACTGGAAAGAAAACCATAGACTATTCTTCAGACTTCCAGTTTCTACTGGAAGGTGAACCGTTCTCAAGCCTTACAGCTTTTACTGGAAGGAAAACAGTATTTCATACTTCCAGTATCCAAACGTTTTCTCTTCCAGCTGATAATGTGTGTGTGTGTGTGTGTGTGTGTGTGTGTGTGTGGGAGCGATGGCTCTGAGAATCATCTCTATGTCGCACTGCAGCATACACATCCAACTTCATCTCCCAGGGTAACATGTCTCATGGAACTGCACTGAAGAGCTTCCGGGGTGTGGAAAGGACCCAAAGCTTCCCTTACGTAAATCACAGGATAAGTTCAAAAAAATACAAACTCGTCCAAATACAGACGTTGCGCCACAGTTGTGAGACTCGGTCTACAACCGACTTGAGAATATTATTGCAGCGAAGATTGGAACGGATTCTTACCTTCCGTCGTGTCTTGGGTTTTAGGCTTGACGACCCGTCTGTTTCCTGGTAGCAGCTGAGGTAAAGATTGGTGAAGGGGGTGGACGACACACACACACACACACACACACACACACACATATACTCCCGTCCCTGTAAACATGGGGGAGGTTGTGATCCCCTAGCGTTCCTCTTATTGGCTCATCTGTCTTTCGTTAAGACGTGGTGATCAGACCGACCCAGACATCCACATAATTCCATTGCTCACACCAGCCACAACAAGCTGCGCCTCACACCTACCACAACAAGCTGCGCCTCACACCAGCCACAAGAGCTGCGCCTCACACCAGCCACAACAGCTGCGCCTTACATCAGCCACAACAGCTGCGCATCACACCTGCCACAACAAGCTGCGCCTCACATCAGCCACAACAACTGCGCCTTACATCAGCCACAACAGCTGCGCCTCACATCAGTCACAACAGCTGCGCATCACACCTGCCACAACAAGCTGCGCCTCACATCAGCCACAACAACTGCGCCTCACACCAGCCACAACAAGCTGCGCCTCACATCAGCCACAATAACTGCGCCTCACATCAGCCACAATAACTGCGCCTCACACCAGCCACAACAGCTGCGACTCACATCAGCCACAATAACTGCGCCTCACACCAGCCACAACAGCTGCGCCTCACACCAGCCACAACAACTGCGCCTCACACCAGCCACAACAGCTGCGCATCACACCAGCCACAACAGCTGCGCCTCACACCAGCCACAGCAGCTGCGCCTCACATCAGCCACAACAGCTGCGCTTCACATCAGCCACAACATCTGCGCTTCACATTAGCCACAACAGCTGCGCCTCACACCAGCCACAACAGCTGCGCCTCACACCAGCCACAACAACTGCGCCTCACACCAGCCACAACAGCTGCGCCTCACACCAGCCACAACAACTGCGCCTCACACCAGCCACAACAGCTACGCCTCACATCAGCCACAACAACTGCGCCTCACACCAGCCACAACAAGCTGCGCCTCACATCAGCCACAATAACTGCGCCTCACATCAGCCACAATAACTGCGCCTCACACCAGCCACAACAACTTCGCCTCACACCAGCCACAACAACTGCGCCTCACACCAGCCACAACAACTTCGCCTCACACCAGCCACAACAGCTGCGCCTCACACCAGCCACAACAACTTCGCCTCACACCAGCCACAATAACTGCGCCTCACACCAGCCACAACAACTGCGCCTCACACCAGCCACAACAGCAGCTCCTCTGGCCTGGCACCACCCTCTTCCAGAGGGAAACGACAGACATTCCTCCGCTGCGGTGTCTTATATACATCATTGTGCTTTTACCGAAAGAAATTGATCGAAAAATCCCCAAAGAAAAAGATGTCTCAAGTCTTCTCTCACCACTATGGTCATCTGCGATTATAAGATGCGGTTCCCAGGAGGCGGGAGGAAAGTCTACGTCAAACCCAAAAAACGCGAGAGTTTTCCTCTCCTACAGCAATCCATTGGAGGATCGGATTCATGTTGACGAACGACGTGACTCAGGCGAACGTTGGCGTGTCAGGCCGGCCTGTGATTGTGGTGCTTCACCAAGATCAATACTGCGGCACCTGCCTGCCTGCCTGGTGAGGTCTGGTGTGGTGGTGGTGAGGTCTGGTGTGGTGGTGGTGGTGAGGTCTGGTGTGGTGGTGGTGGTGAGGTCTGGTGTGGTGGTGGTGAGGTCTGGTGTGGTGGTGGTGGTGAGGTCTGGTGTGGTGGTGGTGGTGGTGAGGTCTGGTGTGGTGGTGGTGAGGTCTGGTGTGGTGGTGGTGGTGAGGTCTGGTGTGGTGGTGGTGGTGAGGTCTGGTGTGGTGGTGGTGAGGTCTGGTGTGGTGGTGGTGAGGTCTGGTGTGGTGGTGGTGGTGAGGTCTGGTGTGGTGGTGGTGGTGAGGTCTGGTGGTGTGGTGGTGGTGAGGTCTGGTGTGGTGGTGGTGGTGGTGAGGTCTGGTGTGGTGGTGGTGGTGAGGTCTGGTGTGGTGGTGGTGAGGCCTGGTGTGGTGGTGGTGGTGAGGTCTGGTGTGGTGGTGGTGAGGTCTGGTGTGGTGGTGGTGAGGTCTGGTGTGGTGGTGGTGAGGCCTGGTGTGGTGGTGGTGGTGAGGCCTGGTGTGGTGGTGTGGTATATTTTGCTTTGGTCGTTGAATGTGTGATGATGTAGATGTGGTATGGTAGGTGTGGTTGGTTTTAACCACTGCTATGGTTCCTGGTGCCAGTCGGATACTAGTTGGCGTTGAACACACACACACACACACACACACACACACACACACACACCGGGAAGAGAGAAGAGTGAGGGGTGACCTTATCACAACCTTTAGATAAGATCGATAATGTAAGGACAAAGCAACCAGAGGACATATCAGACGTGGAGTCCAACCACACACTTGTGACAAAATAAGTGGAGAAGTTCTCTGATGGTAGGACAGTGGTGGATGGGTGGAAGACACGCAACAAGAACGTGGTAAATGTGGACAAGAATGTTTTAAATGTGGACAAGAATGTTTTAAATGTGGACAAGAATGTGGTAAATGTGGACAACATACGAGAATGTCAAAGGTTGTATGACAGTAGAAAATGGTCAAGAGATTGAGCGGAGAGACACGAGTGTGAAACTCCCTCCCCTCACAGTTCAACTAGAGAATGACACACACACACACACACACACACACACACACCACCACCACCATACCGACACCACTCAAGTAAATAATAGACCCCCAGGGAATACCTTACTTTGGCCAGCATTTTGCGCCAGACCCTCCGCCAGTTGTTGGCCAGCAGGTCCTCCGGCCGTGTGTTGGCCGTGGGTTATTGGGCGTGTGTTGGCCGAGGGGTTATTGGCCAGGCAGTATGCGTATATCATCTGTGACACCACTATGTAGTGAGGTCAGCCCGCCTGGGAGGCACCCTCACTACAATACAATACAATAACTACAGAAATTCGACCTAGATCGTGTTCACCACCATCTGTGGTTCTCTGACAGGTCTTGTTAGAACGGGCCCAGAATACGTGAATATCATCTGTTCATCCAACTAAACAAGAAAAACTTAGAGGTTTTTTTCCTTATTTCTTCTTTTTTTTTTTAAGATGAAGGAGACATTTGTGGTCCAAGTTTTGTGACGAAGGAGAAATAAACTAAAATGTGACTATATTCTCATCTGGGGACACGAGTCTTGCGAAGATGTGCTATCACACACTGTTTATGTACATCTGGTCTATGTACCATCCAGCTCCAGTCATGTGGCGAGGTAATAACCCCCTGTCCACCATAGCCCTTCAGTGTCAATAACAAATAAACAGATCTAAGTCTTGAATGATGGCGAGGAGGACGAACACAGGTGAGGATAGCCGGTGGCTCCGTCACCCGCACACGGGTGAGGATAGCCGGTGGCTCCGTCACCCGCACACAGGTGAGGATAGCCGGTGGCTCCGTCACCCGCACACGGGTGAGGATAGCCGGTGGCTCCGTCACCCGCTATCCCGAGCACTTCGCCAGGAATTCTTCCCGCCGTGAATGGTTCATGTTGTGTTTTCCTCCCCCCAGGTGCCGAGGCGACAGACGAAGCGTCTGACGCTGTCCAGGATGATCTGTGGTGGTGGTGACGGTAATACACTCTCTTATCTGTCATCTCGACACCAGCGACATCTACGAGGGAAAGATGAGGAGTTTCCTCAAATGATTGCTACTTTGTTTATCGTTATAGACACAAGAATGAATAAGATTATGATTTGAGGAGTCTTGCTTCGGATTGGCACCAAACGATATTAAAGAAAATAAACGTACTAAGTCACTACCCGGAAATAATCGCCCAGTGAAACGAACGTCTGGCGTTAGTGACCTTATAGAAAATGTCACACGAGACAAGATTTTCAGTCATTTAAAGTCTCATCATTCATGATTTCCCACGAAATCTATGTCATGTATGAGAAATCTGCTTGGTCTACGCTTTGATGTAATCAACATGCATGGTGAAACTAAAGCAACTGATGTCAGAAATTTAGAGTTTTCAGAAAGCATTGAATACAATCTCATAGCAAAGGTAACGTTATATAATCATGGCTATGCTTCGGTGGTTAGAAAACGGGTTAACTGGTCGTACACAAAGAATATTGCTTGATGGCCGAGCATCAGAATGGTCAGACGTGACAAGCGGTGTACCACAGGGATAAGTCTTGGAACCTGTCGTCTTCTTCATACACAGTGACACTGGGGATGATGAAGCTGCGTTGTAAGATATCAAAGTCTAGAGACGATTCTAATTCAAGGAATAAAACCACAATCGAACTTCAAACTTCAAACTGACGCATAGATAAACTGTTGGACTTCTCTCACAGGTGACGAATGAATCATAAGCACAAAGTTCTACACTTTAGTCGTGCAAACGCGAGTGAAGACCAGCCATGGTATGAATTCTTTTGAGCTACGTAGGGTCAATGTTGAGGTACAATGATCTCTGGTGACCTAAAGCCCAGTGTAAGTAAGTAGTGCAAAGATTTATATAAAAAAGGTCAAACCATATTCTTGGATTCATGGACAGGGCTTTCGAATGTAAGTCTCAGGAAGTCGACCTTGCTCTTAACAATTCACTGTTGACCGTCCTCCGTCTTCAATACTGTGACCAGACTTTGTCATCCTCCTTGAAAAGACGAAGACAAAGACAGAATGGAGAGGGAGTGCAGTGACCAGCTACCAAGATGAGTTCCTGACTGAGAGACAGATCCTATAAGAGCAAACCAAAGAACATTGAATCTATATTAGTTTACATTATGTGGTGTCATGAAGGTATTCCAAACCATCAAAAGCATTTATATATAACGTCGATCTAACAAGTCTTAAACTTAAAGCTAGATTCGTCTGATCTCAATCGTAGTAATGGATACAAACTCGTGGACAACCATTTTACCTCGAATGAGGCGAAGTGATTCAACAGGATGGTTGACAATGGTCTGTCGTCGTGTGAGTCCTGGTGTATAGTCGATTGGAATGAGCCATCAGCATCAGAGCAGTTTTAAACAGCGCTAGAGATACGTTTAAACCTACGCCAGATAAAGCTATTTCGTTATATGTAAAGTTCATATGCATTCCTTTTGAAATCATGTGTATGTCTTTCTTTACCACACTCATCTCCCATTCTCTGATCTCCTCCACCAAAAAACAAACTACCTCGAGAGGACCTAAGGAGCTGTTGCTATATAAAGTGCTTCTTATTTATGCATATGTCAACAAATTATTACGTATGCAAGTTGTGTAAGCAAGATGTTGCTAAACACCTCCAACCTATTTAAACTAACCATCAATTCTGACGCTTACTCATTTTAATTGTGTGTGTGTGTGTGTGTGTGTGTGTGTGTGTGTGTGTGTGTGTGTGTGTGTGTGTGTGTGTGTTTACCTAGAGTATTATAGTCACCCCCAAAAATTAAGTTTTCTTTTTTGCGATGAAAAACTAACGTTTTCTATGATCATAACAAGAAGGGTCGCACACCATGAGATGGCGCTGTGTACCTGCCCGTCGACGTCACAACAACGCGACTGGGCCACAGTGACGCTTCCCTAGTGTAGTTTCCAACCTGGGTTAGGACTTGGTGCTTCCCCGACGCAGTAATGGAGTTGGTGTGTTTACGTAGACACTGTGCACGACTCCTCGCGGTTGTTTCTCTGAGAATGTGTATAACCTTCAGTGTTGTTATGGTGTAAGGTAATTATATACGTCTATATAGAGTCGTCGTAATGCCCGGAGAGAACGTACATTAGGTGATGGCTGTGTATAGGAAGATAATTACCGAGGATTACGTCACCGACCGTCTGCTAACCCTGGCGCCTCGACCCTGACTGACGCCTTACCACCACCACCACCACCATCTTGCTCCTGCCAACACTTCATTAGTGACGCCTCACTACCACCACCTGCCACCGCCACCAACCTGCTCCTGCCAACACCTCATCAGTGACGCCTCACTACCACCACCTGCCACCGCCACCAACCTGCTCCTGCCAACACCTCACCAGTGACGCCTCACTACCACCACCTGCCACCGCCACCAACCTGCTCCTGCCAACACTTCATTAGTGACGCCTCACTACCACCACCTGCCACCGCCACCAACCTGCTCCTGCCAACACCTCACCAGTGACGCCTCACTACCACCAACACCTACCACCGTTGGCCTGTTCCTGCCAACACGTCATCAGTGACCCATCATTCACGGTAAGACAAGCAATATACTGTTGTTTATGTAAATGAATGTTGAATTCAATGTAAATTGATTCGTAAAGCAGCCATACATGAGTGTGTGTGTGTGTGTGTGTGTGTGTGTGTACGGTACTAACTGTACCATACCAATAAGCTTCATGTGTACCGTATTTACCGTACCATACAAGTTAGTACCGTATGTATGTACGAGCGAAGAAAAACAATGAAATCCAATATATATTTTTATTTAACTGACATCAAGAGAGCTTCGTTGTTTACCGCCAGGATTTTAAATTCTCA
Organism: Panulirus ornatus; assembly: GCF_036320965.1. Classification (NCBI taxonomy): domain Eukaryota; kingdom Metazoa; phylum Arthropoda; class Malacostraca; order Decapoda; family Palinuridae; genus Panulirus; species Panulirus ornatus. The sequence goes on along the minus strand of NC_092226.1, from coordinate 12,134,782 downwards.
AACATTAAGGGAATTCCAAGTGGAACAAATTTTAGTTACGATAAAATGATTTGTATTTTTCGTATTCAGATTCGTCTAAAAATGCGAATTTCATTATTCTCAGAAACCAGGACGCGTTTCATTATCTCAGTGTTTGTGTCGCAGTTTTGAGGTTTACCCATTATGTCATATGGTGGAAGAAATGAGGTGAAATTACCATTACGGACACATTCACTTGTTTGCGGCAGAACTGAAGCTCAGCATCGTTCACAAGACGTCAAAAACTATCGAAGAACGATTTCAGCTACACCGAACTTGCCCTAACAAACCTAACGTAACGTAACAAACCTATCATAAACTAACAAACCTAACTTAACGTAACACGCCTATTATAAACTTACAAACCTTACCTAACCCAACGTAACAAGCCTATCATAAACTAACAAACATACCCTAACGTAACAAGCCTATCATAAACTAACAAACCTAAACTAACGTGAAAAGCCTGACGTAAACTAACAAACTTCCCCTAACGTAACAAGCCTATCATAAACTAACAAACAAACCCTAACGTAACAAGTCTATCATAAACTAACAAACAAACCTAACGTGAAAAGCCTAACGTAAACTAACAAACACACCTAACGTAACAAGCCTATCATAAACTAACAAACAAACCCTAACGTAACAAGCCTATCATAAACTAACAAACAAACCCAACGTAAAAGCCTATCATAAACTAACAAATCTAACCTAACGTGAACAAGCCTATCATAAACTAACAAACCCTACCTAACCTAACGTAACAAGGCTAACGTAAAGTGTCAAACCTAGACCTAACGTAACATGGCTAACGTAAACTAACAAACCTAACCTAACGTAACGAGCCTAACGTAAACTAACAAACCTAACCTAACAAGTTTAACGTGAACTAACAAACATAACCTAAAGAACCTAACCAGACCCAACAAACCTAACCCAGCCTAACAAGCCTAACCTAAAAAAAAAAAACTAACGTAACAAGCCTAACATTAACTAACAAACCTAACCTAATTTTTTTTTTAAGTCAGGGTGTTAGGACAAACCCAACCTAACCTAATATAACAAGCCTAACCTAACAAACCTAATATAAAGCCTAACCTAACCTAACAAACCCAAGCTAACTAACCTAACCTTGCTAACCTAACTTATCTAATCTAACCCAACTAACCTAAATCTAACCCAACTAACCTAACAAACCTAACCTAACCCAACAAGTCTAGCCTAATCCATCAAAACTAACCTAGCCAAATTCGCTGAATTTCCGAGACTAATCATAATACCGAGAATTGATCCTTGTGTTTTTTCGTCATACAGTTGAATTTTATAATTGTTTATTGATCTTTGTCTCGTTCATAATTTTGTACAACAAACGGGAAATTTTGTTTGTATCTACGTCGCGTTTCTGCAAGGCTATAGGGGTGTTGTCATGGTCTAAACTCCTGTATTATAGTTTAGGTTTGCCACCTTGGTTGACACATGCACTTGGGTCATGTAAACCTGAAGTGTTGCAATGTTCCTATTCACCCTAGTCACTGTCATGGATCGTCCATAATGTACAAAACAACATTATTTGGTTCACACTGTCATGGATGCCGTCGCTGGTCGACATACTATGGCTCCGGCCTAGCTGTGTTTGTCTGAATGTAGCCACCACAGGAGCGGAGTGGGAGGTGCGGGTGGCGTTATCTGTGTGAGGGAGGGAGGGAAGTGAGGCTGGGCGTCCGGCCTGGCGAGGTGTGGACTGGTGCTGGTGGCGGGGTGTGTAGGAAGGTGTTGGTGGGTCTGGAGGAGTGGGTTGGTGTTGGGACGTACATAGGAAGGTGTTGGGATATTATTAGCGTTTCGGATATCCAGAGAATTTCGGGATTTTAAGTACTGGAATCGGTAGTTTAGGCAAATTTTAAGACCCTCTGATTATGGCTCTTCTGAGTTTATTTCAGAAGTTGAGATAGGTTAGGTTACGATAGGTTAGGTTAGGTTAGGTTAAGTTAGGTTACAATATGTTAGGTTAGATAAGTTAGGCTAGGTTATAATAGGTTAGGTTACGATAGGTTAGGCTAGTTTACGATAGGTTAGGTTACGATAGGTTAGGTTAAGCTAGGTTACAATATGTTAGGTTACGATAGTTAGGCTAGGTTATGATCGGTTGGGTTACGATGGGTTAGGATAGGTTGCGATAGGTTAGATTACGAAAGGTTAGGTTAGGGTACGATGGGTTAGGTTAGGCCGTTAGGTTACGATAGGCTAGGTTAGGGTTGGTTTGGTTGACATTATTTTTCTGATGTTTTTTTTTGACGTCTGTTGAGCGATCCTGACTTTCATTTCTGTTGCAAATTTCGTTTTCTTTTTTTATGTCCTCTACCTACTCGGGGAGGGGGGTGGGTCCCCATTATCATTAGGTAAGGGGGGGGGGGATCTCATAACATGGTGATTTGCTGTAGTAATGAAGGTCAGTTTCGGTCAAAACACATCAATAACCTGTCGGACCAACATGATTTCAACTTCCGAAAACAGCTGGGGGTGATCGAAGCGTTTCATTCTACCGGTGTGAGTCGGCCTGCAGGGGAGGTGCTGCTGGCCCGTGCGTGGGGAGGTGTTGGTTGACCTGAAGGGGAGATGTTAGGTGGTCCGTGGATGAGGTGTTGGTTGTCTTGTAGGGGAGATGTTGGACCGTCCTTTGGGGGTGGTGTTGGTGGGCCTGCACGGTGTCATATACAGTCATATGGACCGTCCGTAGGGAGATTTTGCAGGGCCTGAAGGGCGTCGTATACAAGCAGAAGGACCGTACGTGGGGAGATGTGGTCGTGGGCCCGCAGGGTGTTGTATACACAAGCAGGAGAGCCGTCCAGGGCAACGTGTACCTCCCTTGCATCACTAATGACGATGACTCGACCTGCTGACGCCGTTACGGGTTAACGAACCATCATAAACTGTTATCTGACACAAACGTCTGTTAAAGACAAGTTCGCTGACTGTATTCTCTCAACGTGCATCTAAACTGGATAGTTCATGACGTATTAGGAAGACACAGACCAAGGAAAGATCCTAGCACATCCCTTGAGAGCAGAGTTTCCCTTGTAAGGTTATCTTAAGTTATATACACCAAGATTTTGATTCATATCAGCGTCTCTTATCGCGTGTGATAAGAAACGATTCAACAGCAACATAGAAACAGTGTTAGGTTTGGTCGTGAATCATTTTCAGTATGTGTCCACCTTAAAGATTCTGGTCATCAGTATGGCTGGAGCAGTGTTAGATTAACTCATACAATAAACTCAGTTATGGCTAGAAATATTGTTGAACAGTCTCTCATCCAACGTAGTAGAAGTATTATGCATCAGAAGGTTGGCTTATTTAAATCAGATAACTTTATGGTAAATACGTTTCCCGGAACACAGTTTAACCTGAGTTTGTAACTTGCATCCTAGTTCATTTACCTTCCTCGCCCTAGTGGCAGCTGGCATGTTATATTCTGATTCTCTCTATCTACACTCAGTCCTAACTACGTAATTATACGAAAGCGTTTGATATTTTGTATTTCCCGTTACCATGAGTTTTTACCCTTGTATATGTTATTCATTCATTTATTTATTTATCTCGTACATCCTCATGGGACGGATGGGATCTGAACCCACATACATCCCTGTAAATCCTCTGTCCGTCCAAACAAATCCCACGAAATAATCTCTCGTATTGTAACGTGTACAGCATGGATATGCACATGGATCTGTACAGTACCATGTGCACTTCCAGTGAACATCTGTTCTGTACCTCGGACACTTCCATTGTACATATGGAAGTCACTGGACCCTGAATGATATTAGAATTACACTTAAATAATGGGTATATATATTCATATTACTCCCACTGGCTAAAAATAATAATGTGTTTAATTTGAGCAACATTTTTCCCCATTTGGTTTTGTGGAGCTTTGCTTGACATTTGTCGTCCTTCATCATGACAGGTGTAACATTTTGTTGCCATATTGGCAATAAAACCTTTTCTCTGTGTTTGTCTGTTTGTTGTGTGGCTGTTGAAACTGGCGCCATGTGAACAAATTGAACACCGTAGTTACGTTTATTGAAATCATTGGACTATGACCAACTGTGCCGCGCGAACTGGGTCATAATAAACTCGTGTCTTTACTGAAGAGAGAGCGACCATGTGTATTGCTGGGAGGTGTACTGTGTACTGGGTGTATTGCTGGGAATGTAAACTAGGTGTAGTGCTAGGATATATACATGTATATTGATAGGATGTGAATATAACAAAGACTAGATACACTGCTAGGACATAATGTATGCTAGGTGTATAGTTACGAGATAAGTTACAGACAAATATAGGTATGGTCAGCGGTAGAACAAAGCAGGTCAGCATATCAGAGTATGTTCAAAAGGCAATATATTCCTCACCGACACGTCTGAGTGTGTAGGAGAAGTTAGTATAACGTTAGTCTATGTAAGACTCTATATTAACATATAGAGTCTTACATAGACTAACGTTATACTAACTTCTCGTACACACTCCACGCAGTTATGAATATGAATATATTATTGACAATATCTAGGCAGCGATGGAGCATGTTAGACGTGACGTGAGACTCTATGAGCTACAACAGAGCATCTGTAGATGGAAGTGATAGTTGTTTCCCCTGGGGGGTTCTGATAGCCGGGGGATATGCAAATGAGGATGGTTGATCTGCCTGGGAACTGGTCTGGAGGAACAACAGTAATTTGCATAATTCCAATTTTCACACACTTCACGAGGAAGATTTTTTTTTTTTCGTGTTGAAGTTCATATGTGTGTGTGTTTGTACAGTCGAGAGGAGTTGGGTCACTTGATTTATAGTAAGTGTGTGTGTTGGACTAGTGTTGCTGAAGCGTTACGTAACAATCGGTGTGTTATTTGAACCTCCAAAACCATTCCGAGCTTAGTGTTTGATGTCAGGCCACACTAGTGGGCACTCGAGTCCACGAGAATGAAAAGTTGACATCAGTTTCATGTATTCCGAAGAAGCTGACGTGGCTTCTTCGTGTAGGGAAGAGGAGGAGGAGAGTATTGGCCGCCCTGACCACCCCATACCTCGCATTGTTACACCGCCTGTAGCTTCCTCCCCCCAAGGCTTCTGGGAGGGGTGAGGGGTTGTCCTAACTACTCATACCCTTCATTGTTACAGCGCCTGTACGTAGCTGCCTCCCCCCAGGCTGGCTGGGAGGGTGGGAGGAGCCGGTGTAGGGCGGTGGTGGTGGTGGGCCTCAGCCATTCCCGTGATTGCTCCCTCCTCCGCCGCCCCACACAACACACACACACATACACACACACCAGCAGACACAGTGGCGCGTGCTCCTCCTACCAAGTCGCTTATTTGATATATCATGATAATGCGACTCTCTCTCTCTCTCTCTCTCTCTCTCTCTCTCTCTCTCTCTCTCTCTCTCTCTCTCTCTCTCTCTCTCCCATCCACAGCCAACAAACATTTCGTATGTACACAATACACAAACACGGTGTTTGAAAACAGTTGACGTCTGAAAGAAAACGGGGGTGGAAGAGGCTGCCACTGGGCTCATACCTTGCCAGACGTGTTGACGTATACACGACTAATGAAGGTAACTAAGACTCTTCGATCATATGTGCAATTGATCCATGACCTCTCTATCCCTGACCTCCCTGTCCATGACCTCTCTATCCCTGACCTCCCTGTCCATGACCTCTCTATCCGTGACCTCCTTGTCCATGACTTCTCTATCCCTGACCTCCCTGTCCCTGACCTCACTGTCCCTCACCTTAACCTCCTCGACCCGAGGCGTCGTCCTGAGCTGTGTAGACAGACGAGAGAGTGGAGGTGAGATCATGAGATGTGGCCTGGCATATGTACGGCTGGGAGGAGGTGTTGGTGTCTCCCCTGAGCAGAGGCAGTGAATAACCTGCCGTAAGTTCCCCTCACTACACAGGGAGATGACCTAACCAAACGGTCGTTTGTGTCTGACTTTAGGCGAAAGAAGAGAATCCAAACGTGTCGCATCATATCGTCTGACGGTGAATGTTGTCCGTAGATAAGATTGTTAGGAACGCAGAACGTGGGATGACTCGTGTCGCATCAGATCACGCACGGATTAGCGCGAGGGATGAGGAAGCCAACCGAAGTGACGCAGTAGGCGAATGAGGAGAAACCGAAGCGATTTCAGGACGAAGAATCACGGGCAAAGGCAGAGGCCTGTCAGCTGCAGGGGGGTGGGTCTACCATGACATCATGTCTTTGGTGGTTTAGGGGGCGCCAGCAGCCGCTACAGGAGGGAAGGGCTGGTGCTAGACCCACAGTGAGGTGTAGAGTGAGGCGGGGTGACGTGTGGTCACGTCCTCGGCTGGTGAGGGAGGAACCCTAGCCCAGCCATCCTAGGGGCATCATGAACTGTCTCACTGGACGTGTGTGAACGACCCACTCTGATCCGAGATGTATTGAATCACTTTCATCATTGTGAACCTCTCGTTCACATCATGCCTCACGTGTCCAGCTCTCCCATGTGTTAGGTACACAGGGCTGCTGGAGGTGTGTCTGGGGAGCCACGCCAGAGGCTAGGGAGGGTAGAGTAGGGGTCTGGGGAGGTAAAAGTTTTCCTAACAGCTTTGCCGCGTCGGAGGAAAAGACACGATGGGGGGTGAGGTGTTGTACCCAGGTTGTGGTGGGTACGACTCTTGGAAGGCTCGTCCGGAGTTTGGCAAGTCGTCACGATCAATATGTTGGGTCAGGGAGGGAGGAATATTGCACCACGGCGAAGGGGGGTAGGGAACTGTGTACATCATGATGGTCCCATCCATCACACGTCTCGTCTGTGCTGTCGTATGAGAACTGATTAGACGGAAAAATCTTTGCCAACATTAGAAATCGGAAAGAAAAAGATTGAAAGTTTGTTTAGAAGGAATGAGGTTTATAACTTTTCTATTTTGGTCAGTGAAATCTTTCGTAATGCAAAATTTTGTGAGTAATCTCGATAGGATTTTCCCAAACTACTGCTGCCAAAGAATGGGTAAAAAAAGAAAGTAAAAAATGCGAACTTTTCAGATAATTTGTGAACTTTGCTTCTTTCATACTACCTTCTTCCCCTCAGCATGTTGTTGACGTCCCCGAGTCCTGACTGGTGATGACGTCCCCCAGTCCAGACTGGTGATGACGTCCCCCAGTCCAGACTGGTGATGACGTCCCCCAGTCCAGACTGGTGATGACGTCCCCCAGTCCAGACTGGTGATGACGTCCCCCAGTCCAGACTGGTGATGACGTCCCCCAGTCCAGACTGGTGATGACGTCCCCCAGTCCAGACTGGTGATGACGTCCCCCAGTCCAGACTGGTGATGACGTCCCCCAGTCCAGACTGGTGATGACGTCCCCCAGTCCAGACTGGTGATGACGTCCCCCAGTCCAGACTGGTGATGACGTCCCCCAGTCCAGACTGGTGATGGGTTCGGTATTAGGGATGACAGACGTTGACCTTTGACCTCATTAGGTATTCGGCAGGTCACACGAAACTGCTGTTCCTGGTGTTAAAATGAGAGTTTTTGATGGCCGGCTGGGAGGGTGGCGTCCCGGACATCACTTGGCTGATGAAGTCGCGAAGCTTGACGTGTGGACCAGGAGCCTCCCAGGTCACGTGGACCAGATTTGCACGTCACATGGACCAAGAGGATCAAGACATCTTGAACCAGATGTCACCCAGGTCACACTGAGCAGAGATCGTCTCTTACATGGACCAGACATCACCCAGGTCACATGGACCGAGCATCACCCAGGTCACATGGACCGAGCATCACCCAGGTCACATGGACGGAGCATCATCCAGGTCACATGGACCGAGCATCACCCAGGTCACATGAACCGAGCATCACCCAGGTCACATAGAGCAGAGATCGTCTCTTACATGGACCAGACATCACCCAGGTCACATGGATCGAGCATCACCCAGGTCACATGGATCGAGCATCACCCAGGTCACATGGACCGAGCATCACCCATGTCCCATGGACCGAGCATCACCCAGGTCCCATGAACCGAGCATCACCCAGGTCACATGGACCGAGCATCATCCAGGTCACATGGACCGAGCAACATCCAGGTCACATGAACCGAGCATCATCCAGGTCACATGAACCGAGCATCACCCAGGTCACATGGACCGAGCATCATCCAGGTCACATGGACGGAGCATCATCCAGGTCACATGGACGGAGCACCACCCAAGTCACATGGACCGAGCATCACCCAGGTCACATGGACCAAGCATCACCCAGGTCACATGGACCGAGCATCCACCCAGGTCACATGAACCGGGCGTCGACCCTCTCAGAGCAGAGGTAGACCTCAGGAAATATAATAATACCTTTACTGTCTGTTCAAGATGACCCTAAACCTTCGTCTGGACGACCCTTGCTCCTAACAAGCACCCTTCCCCGTCGCTGATAACGCAATCAGCCGGCGCGTGCGCGACGCTGATCATAAGTTCTGCAGAGAGCTCCATGAGGTGAGGGAAGCCATCACGGCAACCAGGGATGTGGGCCAACCCAGCGTATGACTTAACCCGGACTTACTTCCCCATGAACACCACGACCACACGAGCTGGGATTACCCCCTCCTTCCCGGACCTCGGCTGGACCGAGCCTCAAGCCATACCCGGTCAAGCCACCTCCACGCCCTCACCTCCTACAGGAGGGAAGCACCACGAGTGAGTTACAATGACCTTCCACTACTGGACTTGCTATGCTGTGTGGATCTCCATCCTCTCTGTTCCCGTCTGGACATGTGGCCTCTGCCGCCCATATCTGCTCTGAACACCAGTGTATCTGAGGGAGGGAACGTAGCTGAGGAGTATGGCCGACATGCACTCCGTTGCGAGAATTCCGTTTGAGATCGCGTGAGCCAGGATCATGGATCGACGATGTTTTCGCGAGAAGTCCCGCCAGGCCAGGTGCCCTGCGGAGGTAGAAGAACCTCAGCTCCTCCGGCGGGACGACAGAGTGGCGAGTGGCTTGGTGTAGCACCATTTACCTGGAGGAGTGGCAGACGGCGTTCAAGCTAGTATATTAAGCCCATCAACGCTCTCCTGCATGTATAGGTCCTTGAGACCTCTCTGCCACATGTGACACAAACTAATAAAAATGGATCGAGAAGAGTGTGTGTGTGGTGGTGGGCTGCCTGCACCCACCCACCCACCCGTCTTTGAGACTCGGGGTCGCGCCACCAGCCAGCCACCCGCTACCGCTCGCCTGGGATCCGGGACGCCCCACCTGCCACACATTACCACCCTACTGGGACTTAAGAGTCCACATCTGCCACCTACTACCTCCTCCCCTTCTGGCATCACCTGAGGATTCGCCTCTTCCCTCTCTTAGCTAAATTAGGTTAGGTTAGGTTAGGCTAACTAAGTTTGAGTACAAGCCTAGCCTTCCCTTGCCTAGCCTAGGAAATGCTGGGTAGAGCTGGGCGAATTTATGAATGAAAATCGACTGAGTCTAACGTATGATAATACGTTCCTGTAGCTTAATGGAGTCTTAGTGTTCACCTCAATACGAAGTTCATAGAAGAGTTACGAAAATCCTAACCTTCCTCGTATGAAAACTAATTCATCCCAAAATTGAATGTAGATCAATAATGACTTGTATAAACAGTTGAGAAGTATGGTCACAAATATACCTGGGCTTGGGGAGAGATGGCGAGTTGGTTGAGAGCCTGAGGGAGGGTCGCGGGTAGGGAAGGGAGGGAGTGATCAGCCTACAAGGCCATCGACGTTATTATGAAGCCTCGTCCGACGTCAGCTGCTTAAATTAAGGACTTCCTTACGTGGGTGTGTACATTACTGGTGCTGCTGCTGACGTTGTCAGCTTGATGAAGCGTGGGTGAGTATATGACTGGTGCTGCTGCTGCTGACGTTGTCAGCTTGATGAAGCGTGGGTGAGTATATGACTGGTGCTGCTGCTGCTGACGTTGTCAGCTTGATGAAGCGTGGGTGTGTACATTACTGGTGCTGGTGCTGCTGACGTTGTCAGCTTGATGAAGCGTGGGTGTGTACATTACTGGTGCTGGTGCTGCTGACGTTGTCAGCTTGATGAAGCGTGGGTGTGTACATGACTGGTGCTGCTGCTGCTGACGTTGTCAGCTTGATGAAGCGTGGGTGTGTACATTACTGCTGCTGCTGCTGACGTTGTCAGCTTGATGAAGCGTGGGTGTGTACATTACTGATGCTCCTACTGACGTCGTCAGCTAGATGAAGCAGATGGGAATCATTTCCCGAGATGAAGCAACACACACACACTGTGAGGCGTGACGCACGTCACACGCTGCTGCTCCTTTCATGATGTGACGCGTCACACAGACTTCCCTCTCCCCCTGTATGTGACGCGTCTCACAGACTCTCCCTCCCCTGTATGTTCCGTCACACACAGCATGGATCACACAGTCATGCAGCGTGTGTGTAGAAAAATCATGAACTCGATCATGCAATCGTCTTTCTTATTTTTTTTTTTTTTTAAGTAGAAAAACCTACTGGAGCGAAGATCAGTCAGTGTCGGTATAGTTACGTTGTCGTTCACAAGTGACAGCGAATCTCATAACACCGGCCACCTTAGCCTGACACGGGGCCCCTCATGACACCGGCCACCTTAGCCTGACACGGGGGCCTCTCATGACACCGGCCACTTTAGCCTGACACGGGCCCCTCATGACACCGGCCTCCTTAGCCTGACACGGGCCCCTCATGACACCGGCCACCTTAGCCTGACACGGGGGCCTCTCATGACACCGGCCACCTTAGCCTGACACGGGGGCCTCTCATGACACCGGCCACCTTAGCCTGACACGGGGGCCTCTCATGACACCGGCCACTTTAGCCTGACACGGGCCCCTCATGACACCGGCCACCTTAGCCTGACACGGGCCCTCATGACACCGGCCACCTTAGCCTGACACGGGCCTCTCATAACACCGGCCACCTTAGCCTGACACGGGCCCTCATGACACTGGCCACCTTAGCCTGACACGGGGCCCCTCATGACACCGGCCACCTTAGCCTGACACGGGGCCCCTCATGACACCGGCCACCTTAGCCTGACACGGGCCCTCATGACACCGGCCACCTTAGCCTGACACGGGGCCCTCGTTCGTATCCCACTACCATCAGTAACATGACTTGCTGTGGTTTCCTGGAGCACTCTGGTCGAACGTGGGGATGACATGTTACCCTCCTGATTTCCCTGTTTCCCATTCTTTCCCTTCCCTCCCTCAGTTCCCCCCACCCTCCAACAGTAGTTCCCTGCCGGTGCCATCACCTCCCACTCCCCTCTCCCTTCAGCCAGACACGAAGAAAAAAAGATATCCATCAACGTGTCTTCACCCACCAGGAGCGGCAGTCATGCCCTCCCACAGACACGAGCCGACATATTTACATCTAAAACATTACGAAAACAGACGGTGATGAGCATCAGTCATTTGTCGTTACAAAAAAATACTAAATTGTTAAATTGTTGAAAAAAGAGAATCCTTCAGTTGAATATTTAGTCTAACATTAACAATAGTCCCACCAAGCTCCCGTGAGTATGAAAGTCTAGCATACATTCAGCGTAGATAATATTATTACCGGGATGTTTTTGCTCGTTTTCTTCATGATGGTTGTTGATTAACATAAAGAAAACGTGCAAGACTTCAGAACTCGTTATTTTTATCAGACGAATATATTTTTTTCTTGTATTTTCGTACATGACTTTCATGATAATGATGTGTTCGTCTTAAGGTGACCTATTACATAAGAGCGATGTAAATATATATATATTTTTTTTTCATACTAGATCGCCGTTTCCCGTGTTAGCGAGGCAGCGCTAGGAATAGACAAAGAAAAAGAAGCATCCGTTCACATCCATTCTTTAGCTCTCATGTGTAATGCCCCGAAATCACGCCTCCCTATCCACAATCTGGATACACAGACCTTTTTTCCATGGTTTACCGCGGACGCGTCATATGCCCTGGTAAAGTCCTGAGAGCACGTCGACCCTAATATATCACATCGTTCATATTCATTCTATTTCGTGCACGCTTCTCACCCTCCTATGCGTATGTTCAGGCCCCGATCGCTCAAAATCTTTTTTCACTCCACCCTTTCATCTCCCATTTGGTCTCCCCGCTCTTGTCCCCTCCGCTTCTGACACATATATTTTCTTTGTCATCTTTTATCTCACTCATTCCCTCCGTACGTCCAAACCATTTCAGCACACCCTCTTCTGCTCTTTCCACCACACATCTCTCTTCCCCTTTCATAACATACTCGATCAAACCACCTCACACCGCATGTTGTCCTCAGACATTTAATTTCCAACACATCCACCCTCTTCGTGGATGCCTCGCTACCTTATTGTTAGCATGACTTTATTTTCAAACGTAATCCTTTTCGCCCTTCGCAGATAACATTGTTCTTTCCTCACATTCTTCAGAGCTTCCAGAACCCCCCACCCTGTGACTCGCTTCCGCTTCCATGGTTCCATTCGCTGCTATGTTCACTCTCAGGCATCACAAACACTTCACTTCCTCCAAATTTTCTCCAGTCAAACTCGAACCCCCTGACTAACCTGTCCCTCATCCTTACTAAACCAAATGATTTTCATTTTACTAACATTTACTCTCACCTTACTTCATTTACACACACTTCCACACTCATTCACCAGCTTCTGCAGTTTCTCACTCGAATCTGTCATCAGTGCTGTATCATAAACAAACAACTGACTCCCTTCCCAGGCCCACTCATCCTCCACAGACTGCAAACGCGCTCCATTTTCCAAGCCTTTCCGCATTTACCTCCCTCACCCCACGACCCATGAAAAATTAAACAACCATGGTGACATCACACACCCCCTTCTGCAGACCAACCTTCACTGGGTCTGTGTATTTATGTAACTCTTCTCTCTTCCTACTCGTACACAAGCTTTACACTTTTGATAAAAACTTATCATGGCTTCTAGCAGCTTACCTCCCACTCCATAGATTATTAAGACTTTCCACAAGGCAACTCTGTGAACCCTATCACATACTTCGTCCAGATCCATAACTGACACATACAAACCCATTCGTTAAAGCAAACACCTGATCCACACATCCTCTTTCACTCATGAAACCATAATTTTCTTCCTCACTCTGATATTCTGTACATGCTTTCACCCTCTCAATCTATACCCTCCCATACAACCTAACAGGTGCAGTCAGCAAACTCATACCTAAGTAGTTTGAACACTCACCTTTATCCCCCCTTGCCTTTATACAATGGCACTATACATTCATTCCGCCAATCCTCAAGTACCTCACCATCATCTATGCATACATTAATAATCCATTACAACCAATAAACCACAGTCACCCTCTTTCTTTCTGAATTCAACTGCAATACCATCCACTCTAGCCGCCTTGCCACATTTCACCTTCCGTAAGGCTTTCACCACCTCTTCTTTATTCACCAAACCACTCTCCATGACTCACTTCGCATACCACCTCGACCTAAACACCCTACATTTGCCACTCTGTCGTCAAACACACTCGGTAGTCTTTCAAAGTACTCACTCCTCCTCCTCGCTTCATCATTACCTGTTATCATTTCCCTTTTGCCCCCTTCACCCACGTTTCTATTTGTTCTCTTGCTTTTCGCACGTTATTAACCTTCTTTCAAAACATCTTATTCTCCTGAAAGTTTACCGATACTCCCTCACCTCAACTCTCATTTGCCCTTTTTCAACCCTCCCTCTAGACACCTTCCTCTAGACCTCCTGCACTTTCTCTTGTACATCCTCAGTTTGCACTCCTCCCTGTAAGTGCCGTTCAAACGGTTCTCTTTCTGTTTCACAAGTAACTTATATCGACGAACAACGCACAGTTGCGGATATTTATGAAAATAATAGCAAACTTCTCCAAAAAGTGCGGTCTTTATGTATGCCCTGGATCACAAGGTATATATACGAAGCGGCTGGGATAAACCGTGGTAAGGTTAGTTTGGCCTGGCTAGAGGATGGATGTGAGCTGATGCGGCCTTCTTTCGTCTGCTCCTGGCGCTACCTCGCTAGCGTGGGAAAAGATCAATTTTTTTTTCATTTTCCAAAAGAAGGAACAGAGAAGGGGATAGGTGAGGATATTCCCTCAGAGGCCCAGTCCTCGGTTCTTAACGCTACCTTGCTAACGCGGGAAATGGCGAAGTTTGAAAGAATATATATATATGTGAGGCGTCTGGGGTAAACCATGGAAAGCTGTGTAGGTATGTATATTTGCGTGTGTGGACGTATGTATATACATGTGTATGGGGGTGGGTTGGGCCATTTCTTTCGTCTGTTTCCTTGCGCTACCTCGCAAACGCGGGAGACAGCGACAAAGCAAAAAAAAAAATTATATATATATATATATATATATATATATATATATATATATATATATATATATATATATATATATATATATATATATAATGTTAGGTGATGACATTATTCAAGCGGCCGCTGTGATCTTCACATTAACCAGGTGACCTGACCTGACCTCTCCCTGGGAAAAGCCGCCTGTCTTCCACGGAGTGCCAAACCTCACCAATAAGAGACACCAGTCCACCGGCGCAGAGTGAGGTCAGAGCCTGCAACTGTCGTCCCTAACAGGCCACCTTCGCCTATAATGACGGAAACCCCCGCCTTCTCCTGGGTGCAGACGTGTCCTTCCTCTGGCTGAGTCAGCTCCTCCTCCCCGCCTTCGTGACCTCACGTCGCTGGTTCTTATACACCCGGGGATCACGGAAGACAGGAGAGTCCGGCGTTTGACTGGCCACAGACTAGGATACCACTCTTGGTACCTGAAGTCTTGGCTGTGTGACTCCAGGGGACTCGAGTCGCCCTTAAGAGAACCTCCTCCGTCGGCGGGTGTCCTCTGCTTGACCCCTGACGGTTCCTCTGCCTGGCTGGCTTCCCTGCGGTGCTTCGAGTCTTAACATCGTAAACCTCCGGGAGGAGGCATGGCTTTCCTGCCGTCACGAGAAGCGGCTTTTGACAACGGGACCAACGGCCTCGCCCGCGGTGCTCCTGCAACACGAGCACAGACGGCAGCCACTACCACTCACTCTCCACGGCCGCGGCTACCGCCACACCCACCTCCTGTACGAAGCTCCACGTAGACCCGACATCCTCTTTCCTTTCTTGATGGGATGCTGCTGCTGCACCTCGTGCGTCTTCACAGCACCGCGGGACTCCCGCCAATCCTTTGTCCCACATCTTAACCTGCCTCGCGTGACTCCTCCCCAACGCAGTCTTACACCTTCGATAGCACTGTGGTGTGGCACCACCACCTTACCTCACCTCCCGTACCTTATTACTTAGCTACCTCTTGTAGTTGTTACTCGCGTCCACATTTCTCTCTTGCCATCACTAAACATTTTTTTTTTTTCCAAAAGAAGGAACAGAGAAGGGGGCCAGGTGAGGATATTCCCTCAAAGGCCCAGTCCTCTGTTCTTAACGCTACCTCGCTAACGCGGGAAATGGCGAATAGTTTGAAAAAAAAAAAAAAAAAAATATATATATATATATATATATATATATATATATATATATATATATATATATATATATATATATATATATGCGCGCGTGTGTGTGTGTGTGTGTGTGTGTGTGTGTGTATTTCATAATGTGGACCATACAGTTTCTTCATAAAGTATCTATAGCATTTTCGTCGACCTAAAATGACGTTTTCTCATTATTTATCGACTGGTCGATTGTCTTCAGGTTTTTTTTTTTTTTGGCATTTTAAACATTTCTCACTTTGAATGTAAATTCAGCTCCTGAAACTACAATCTCCAATATTTTTTTCACTGACAGTGAGCCATATTTCGACACCAAGTACCAGAAAGGTCAGGTCGCTCATAAAAAGTGTCAATTACCCGAACTAGAGCTTCAGATGTTAAGGTCGAGAGATTGCTCATTGTTGGAATGAGAATATTTCGTGGATTTTTCTGGGAGTGAATATTCACTTGATGTGGGAAATACTGAATCATATTGCAACAAAAAATAATTCGAAGGACCCATCGCCCTGTTGTTGTAGGTCAAGAAAACGTCAGTTCGAACAGGGAAAAAAAAAGTATTTGGCATTAAATGCTCATGACGGGAAAGTTCTTGTTTTCATTATTTTTCTTGTCTTTCATACTTGATCGCCGTTCCCCGCGGTAGCGAGGTAGCGCCAGGAGCAGACTAAGAAGGGCCACATCCGCTCTCAAGCTCTTCTTAATATTAAAAAATATGTACCAGAGGCTGATGCTTACTAGACGAATTATCGGTCCATTGTTCTTCATAACTACTACTGCTTTTTAACTCTCGGTAAGATATCTCTCTGTCTTCATACTTTTTCGCCGTTTCCCGCGTTAGCGAGGTAGGGACAGGAACAGACTGAAAGAATGGCCCGATCGGCTCAACATCCACCCTGTTGCCGTCACGGGTAACATAAATGTATATATTATTTATAATCACCCAAGGAAAAATTTCTATAAAGGATTGCAGGTGTTACCCAGGAAATTTCTGAAGGCTCCTACAGCCCAATGCTGCGCTACTTCCAGTAGCAGGGGAACACTGACGCCTCTTGAGTGATAAGTTTTTCAGACGAAACTGATAATCCCTATGCTACAGCCTCGCCAAAGATGACTGACTCTTCACTTCCGCTACAAACCTCCAGTAGTCATGTGTATATGTGAGGATTATGATAATTTTTTTTCATAATTTATTTCCTGAAACAATTTCATGACGAACTTCTCATATTTTTTAAATGTTGAGACACATCAAAGCTTTTAGCACACACAAGAGATGTTCATATTTTCATATGATTTTTTTTTCTTTCTATTGCTCTTGAGTATGTCAAAATATCACTTTTACGGCGAACAATTTATTTCAGTAAAAGGAATTAGATGGAAAGGTGATGAATGATGTATAAGAATTTAACGAATTCAAATGGGAAGTTTCAACGCGGAAAAAAGGGAAAAAAAAAACGAATAACGTTCATAAACACCGGCTTTACTGAATATGGCGTATTTAATTCCAGTGGGAAGGTTTAACGCGAAAAAAGAGAAAACAACCCGGAATAGCGTTCACAAAGACTGCCTTTACAAATGCTTTTTAAAACGCATTCCCTGGCGGATGTGTTCGAGCGTTACTGCAATTTGTAAACAACATAATAGTTACAGATTCCTACCCCCGGGACGGACATTGTTTTATTTACAGGACGAGAGTGATCTCATGAAGTAGTCATCATCACCTGCCGTTGTTCTCTTTGATTTTCCTCTAATATTCTCCATCCTACTGAGGTGAAATACCTGCTATAGTTACTTGCCGTCGAATTACATGTTATCGAAGAAAAAAAAACGGTCCACAATTTTGCCTGAGGTGAGGAATCTAAGGAAATTTAGATTATTAACTTTAAGGTGGATTTATATAGACTTGCATATATGTTTATAGGAAGTTTACAACACGTGGACAGTCACAACCCTCAGTGCAAACAACCAACAGCACAGCCTCGGACTCTGTGCTGTCAAGGAGTTGTTATCGAAAAGTCAGAAATATGATAAAACTTTGTTCGGCGTTACCAGTACACCGTGAGCTGACTGGAGAACACAAGTCGTGTAGATCGTTTCAATACGACAATATTGTAATGTCCATCAACCACACACCAAACCACTTCCATTGGTTTCAACTTGATCTTGGAATTAGACATACCATTGTTCGTCGCGATGAAAGACGTAGTGTCAAAACAAACTCCTAAAATTGTTTAAAACTCGGAAAAGAAACTGGACAATCACTACAATCATCTGAATTACCTAAGTAAACCTTAATTCACCAGCGGGTGAAGACGATACACATTCCATCTCTGTTACAAAATGCTGAAGCACAGGGTGTATAAGCGTCACACGTCACCACAACGCTGCTGGCGAGCCGTGACTGGCGCCGCGGAGGGTGGGCTGACACGGAACGGGGCGCGTCTACCCCTTACGAACTCTGCGACCACACTGAACTCTGGCCGGGTAACGGTTCTGTGTGTTGGGCCGCCACTCACTCCGCTCGCTACCTTACTCCCTGACTCGCCCACCGTCTCACGAAGACTGTCCGCCTCCTCTCTCCCTCCCTGCCTGCCTGCCTGCCTGCCCTCGTTCTCCATTGCTTCCGCCTCAGTCACGGCTTTGGCGTCGCTCCTGCCCGGGAAGACAGGGCGCGGAAGGAAGCAGCGGCAGCAGCAGCAGCAGAAGCAAGAGTTCTCTGAACCCTACTAACGAAGGGGGAGGAAGGCACGTACGGCCCAAGGTGCCATGGACCGTAAATTTGCTGGCAGGACGATAATGGTCGACGATCGAGGCCGAAACAATGATGCTTGTCGTTAGAGAGAGAGAGAGAGAGAGAGAGAGAGAGAGAGAGAGAGAGAGAGAGAGAGAGAGAGAGAGAGTCACTATCGTCACTGAGACGTATGACTGTCATGTCATCTGGCAGGGATATATATGGCTCCCTGACCAAACAAACGGTGTGTCATATGTTAACCTTTATCTCCAATTTATCGCCACATTAACACGAAAGAGCAGATCATTTACGTGTCCTCTCGTCACGCAACACGGATATCGCCAGATTACCTCGAAATACAGAGTAGGCTTCAGTCAGGCTTGGGGGAAGGGGGGTGTTCACAGTCTTCCCTCACACGGGGGTCATCACACAGCGTCGCCCGATTCGTCTGGACCTCATACCCCGGCTTGCACAGCGAGTAGAGGCGATAGTAACGCTAGATCCTCTCCACAAACGTGAGCGCTGCACAGCAGGAGTTATAAAGTTTGATATTAATGTTGTACGAAGAAGCATGATGGATGAGGAAAAGGGATTGTAACTTTACTCAAATATTTTTTTACCAGACTCTTAACAGAACCGAGATAATGGTGGTGGAAATGCACTAAAGATATGAAGTACTGGTGTGTGTGTGTGTGTGTGTGTGTGTGTATTAAGAAAGTTCTGGATCAAGCAGACTTCAGTAACCCTGAATACAGGCAAGAGTGTTAGATTAATGAGAGACTTGACGCTGCTTCTTTGTCACCAGGAGCTGGAATATTCGGCTGAGTGACTGGTAATGTTGCACACCACAGATCACATTCAACATCAGCACACACACACACACACACACACACACACACACACACACACATATATATATATATATATATATATATATATATATATATATATATATATATATATATATATATATATATATTCCTATGAGTCCACAGGGAGAATGAAACACGAAAAGTTCCAAAGTGCACTTTCGTGTAATAATCACATCAGGGGAGACACAAGAGAGAAATATAACAGTCAATTGGTATACAGTTGATATATATATATATATATATATATATATATATATATATATATATATATATATATATATATATATTGTCTTGATCGCCAGTGGTGCAGTAACAAAAGACTCACACACATATATACCATTATTTCTCGTATTCGTCTCGCAAGAAGTGTGTCGTACTGAATGATTAAGTTTATTTTGACATTTTCGCCAAGTCTGTGGAAAACAATGGCTGGAAGATAGGTTGAGAACCAAGGCATTAGATGCTCAAGTCTCTTACCTGAGAAATCGCAGGTGCAAAATGTGGTTAGGTCGATAGTCTTTTTTTTTTTTTCCAGAATTGATCCTAAGTTATTTGTCTTTCTCGTGAGGGTTGCCATTACGGGGCTTAACCGATGATTCTCCTGCGGAATAACATTTCTTTCCCAGTAATGTTGTGGCGGGGCTGTTACCACGGTGACGTCAGCTTCAGTTGTTTATCTTGGAAATAAAAAAAACGAAAGATTTTTTTTTTCCTAGACGCAAAGAGGGAAGCCGGTTTAATGAGATTTTTTTTTTTATAACATTTTGAGCACAATGGTACGACGACCCTCGAGCACGACGGTACGGCCCATTAACAAGACGTTACGACCCTTTAACACGACGTTACGACGCTGTAGCATTACGTTACGACCCTTTAATACGACTTTACGACTATAGCATTACGTTACGACCCTATAGCATGACGTTACGACCCTTTAACACGACTCTACGACTCTATAGCATTACGTTACGACCCTATAACATGACGTTACGACCCTTTAACACGACTCTACGACTCTATAGCATTACGTTACGGCCTTATAACATGACGTTACGACACTTTAACACGACCCTACGACTCTATAGCATTACGTTATGACCCTATAACATGACGTTACGACACTTTAACACGACTTTACGACTTTATAGCATTACGTTACGACCCTATAACATGACGTTACGACACTTTAACACGACTTTACGACTTTATAGCATTACGTTACGACCCTATAGCACGGCGTTACGACTCTTTAACAGGACGGTACGACACTGTAACACAACGTTACAGCTCTAAAGTATAACATACCCGAAAGTCGTACCGTCGTACTGAGAGGGTTAAAGACAATAGTGTTATTTTCTCCCAAACGTGGAAAGTGATTTCTGTACTTACGAGGAAAATTATTAAGTAATGATAAACAAATATATTCAATCGTTTTTAAGTTTTGACCAGTATGTTGGTGTGTGTTGGTCTGTAATGGACTCCCATGGTGTGGCCGGTTAGCGTTTCTGACCGTGACGCATTCACGGGCTGCCCAGGGTCAAGCGCATAGGGTCGAATCCTCGTTGCGGGCAGTCGGTCCACAGTCAACCCAGCTGTTCATCCAACCCTATGGATTGGTCGATAAAATGCGTACCTGGCTTAGGCTAAGGTATATATATATATATATATATATATATATATATATATATATATATATATATATATATATATATATCTATCGTTAATGGGATGGCCTTGATTAGGGCCTCAGGTGCCCGTACCATCTGAGATAACACTAAAAAAGGGGTTCGATCCCCCTATCCCCCAGGTGAAGCTGGTCCAGGTAGGAAGAGGAGGAGCAGCCAATATGACAGACTTGCATTACCACACAGGAACATCTGATCACAGCCAATACCTCGGCCCTCTGATGCTAATTCACACCTCCCTTTGAGAGAGAGAGAGAGAGAGAGAGAGGAGAGAGAGAGAGAGAGAGAGAGAGAGAGAGAGAGAGAGAGAGAGAGACTTCAGGAATGCGAGTGAGGGAGGGAGGGAGGAGGAGGTGGAGGTGGTGCTGGGCGCAACAGTGACGTGAAAGTTCACGTGAGGGTTTACCAGGTGGAAATGTAAATGAGGAGGCTCACCTGCCTCACAGTTTATGAGGGAGAGGAAGCACTTAAAGAGTGACGTGAAGAGTTGTGTTAGAGCAGGAACTAAGGGAGCAGATGGGAACCTACGAGACGATGCCTTTATATAGGAAAGCTTGGTATGATACTTGACCTGCTGCTGGCTGGGGAGCAGGGTACTAAGGAAGTGTCATGGAGGGAAAATGGTCCACTGGAATGGAACACCACTGGAGATGTGGGGTGGAACACCAGTGTGAATATGCAGTGGTACACCACTGGGAATGTACAGTGGTACACTACTTGAATTGTACAGTGGTACACCACGGAATGTGCAGTGGTACACCACTGGAATTGTGCAGTGGTACACCACTGGGAATGTGCCGTGGTACACCACTGGGATTGTACAGTGTTACACCACTGGGAATGTGCCGTGGTACACCACTGGGATTGTACAGTGGTACACCACTGGGAATGTGCCGTGGTACACCCCTGGGATTGTACGGTGGAGCATCACTGGGAATATGCAGTGGAACACCACTGAGAACGTGCAGTGGAAACTAACAGGAACAATGGGATCCCTCCTCCCCCATCGTTGGGGGAGCCAGGGAGTGGTGTGGGCGTCTGATGTAAGACCTTTAAGAGGAAGCAGTGAGCCTCCGCGGGGAGAGATGGGACAGTGAATCACACGGGTGGGAGAACAACTGTTAACCACACCAGTGAAACCGACACTGAACCACACGTGTGGGAGGGGAACTGTGAACCCCACGACTGGAGGCGTGAACCACTTGAGTGGAGGCAACAGTGATGAACACGAGTGGAGGCAACAGTGATGAACACGAGTGGAGGCAACTGTGATGAACACGAGTGGAGGCAACAGTGATGAACACGAGTGGAGGCAACAGTGATGAACACGAGTGGAGGCAACAGTGATGAACACGAGTGGAGGCAACAGTGATGAACACGAGTGGAGGCAACAGTGATGAACACGAGTGGAGGCAACAGTGATGAACACGAGTGGAGGCAACAGTGATGAACGCGAGTGGAGGCAACAGTGATGAACGCGAGTGGAGGCAACAGTGATGAACACGAGTGAAGGCAACAGTGATGAACACGAGTGGAGGCAACAGTGATGAACACGAGTGGAGGCAACAGTGATCACTACGAGTGGAGGCAACAGTGATGAACACGAGTGAAGGCAACAGTGATGAACACGAGTGGAGGCAACAGTGATGAACACGAGTGGAGGCAACAGTGATCACTACGAGTGGAGGCAACAGTGATGAACACGAGTGAAGGCAACAGTGATGAACACGAGTGGAGGCAACAGTGATGAACACGAGTGGAGGCAACAGTGATGAACACGAGTGGAGGCAACAGTGATCACTACGAGTGGAGAGATCCTCAGCCACCAGAACACAGACATATTGAAGCTCTGGACGACCGTACAGACTTGGAACACACACACCTTCCACAACACCTGAAATCCGTTAATCAAATCCCCTCACCACACATACAGACTGAACACCTCCTACCCTACCTTAAAGACTGGCCTCCTTCCTAATCTAATACAAAGGATCGCTAGACACATAACGGACCCCCTGATGTCCTACGTGTATATACACGAGACACCAACAGTATACACACCGAGCAGACGACCCCACACGCCTCAGTACACCTCCATCACTACAATCAGTGATCGTCCTAACTATCGTATGTTTCACCTCCCTTAGGAAGCGCCTCTCTCTCTCTCTCTCTCTCTCTCTCTCTCTCTCTCTCTCTCTCTCTCTCTCTCTCTCTCTCTCTCTCTCTCTCCGACATCTGGACGGCCGACAAGTGAGAGTTGAACACACACACAGAGTGTGTGGACACACCTGGTGCCTCCTCCTCGTCCTTCTCCTCCTCGCTTGGAGGACCTCCTCAGTGTGTGTGTGTGTGTGTAGTGTGTGTGTGTGTGTGGGGGGGTCCTTTATATTCACAGTCTAATTCAAGTGGTCTTCCCAGACGACGCAATAACTTGAGGGTAATATCTTTATATGACTTACTTATCTTTAGACGATTTGATAACTTTTTACTCATTGCGTCATTATCTGTAAAGTTTTATTTAGATGGCTTACAGAAGTCATAGAAACTTGATATGACGTCATGTATATGCCGGTAATGAGGTATAACGAAGTATTCTCAACGTCTGTCCGTAACTGGTTGTGGCCGGGGCTCTGACGGGCACTTGTCCACCTCGTCGACCCACAGCTGATGATTTCATCAAGAGGTGTAAACACACGCGAGGGGGAGAAGTTTACTGCATGAGAAGACTTGGTCTTATAGTCCTTTGTCTTGTGTTATCTTAGCACGCTCTTACGCTCTTGTCTTCTGGTGGCATATATATATATATATATATATATATATATATATATATATATATATATATATATATATATATATATACACACCTGGTGTTACTGCCCAGTCTCCAGGTAACCTAACCCATGCAGTGAGGGGGTTTCGCTGCTCAAGTAGTGTGATGAACTCCGGGCAGTTGAAAAGTGAGCGTGTAACTTGCCTCTCGGGCATGAGGGATCTTATGGTATGTTGAAACAGTGTTGGTAATGTGGGAGAAATAGGTCGGGTCCAAAACGCTGAGGAGAAAGTGTAACCCGTACATGCCCCTGGTGTGTAGGTTCAGATGGTTGTATGTCTGGTGAAGTGGTGTTTAAGGCTTGGGTGGATGGCAGGGGGCGTTGTTGTCGGGTTATTACAGTATGTACGAGTTTTTGTAACTGTTATGTTTGTTGTGTGAGGAGGACATTATAGGTGTAGGTTGTGGAAGTACAAGCTAAATGCAAGGTTGTAATGTCTACTCTGGTTATGAAGTGGGAGGGATCATGTGCTGTTGGAAAGAACTAAGTATCCAGCTTATTGAAGTGCGATTGCATTGGAAGTGTTATTATTCCATTGTATACGAGGTGAAAACGTATGACTGCTAGGCAGCCGGTCATTATTCCCGGTGCTCTGTTTTGTGTCGTCTGTTGCTGCTGTACATAAGCGACGACCTGTAGGCTTATGGTTTCTCGAGAAGTGTGTGTGGAGGAGGAACTCCTGCAGCTGTGGTGCAAGGGGGAGCCCCTCACTTCAGCCAGTGTGTCGGGACCGCAAGACACATCATGAGGAGTAGTGTGAGGTATTGTGAGGAAAGGATGAAGACGTGGGGTCCTGAACAGATGATAATAGATAAGATGAGGAAGGAGAATAAGAAGGTTATGTCTGTGGAGTGACTGATTGACTGTACAGGGAACGAGCTACGCTCAGTAGCAGAGGAAATCATATGACAATGGTAGAACCTGGTCCGTGTGACTGTCCGCCCGTGGCGTGACCACATAAGCAGGTGGAGTCCGGTCACTCTTACTTTATAGAGAGATAGGTAGGTATATAGATAGATAGATTGGTAGATAGATAGATAGATATAGGTGAAGAACATCGCATCACACCAGGATACAATATTCAGCTACTTTATATGGAGCAAGAGACCAACACACATGAGGAATAATGAGAAACGTTTTCAGTCAGACCTGAAGATGAATAAAGCAGCGAAAAAAAGTGGAAAGGTTTGGTGAGGCGTGTGGGTGGGTCGAGCACTGGTGGGTTCCTCGAGTGATATAGTGTGTTGGCTGACGAAGGCAGCGACCCAGTCGTGCGGCAGGAGGCCTGCACCTGCTGACGATCACCAACACTTTCTGAGGAACTGAGGGAGACGCTGACGAAGCTAAAGGTTTTTTGGGTTTTTTTTTTTCAGAAAACTGTTAATTAGAATTTATGGGAGAAGCGTCAATGCTTCCGTCGTAATTTCCATGTCGCTTTACGCAACGCTACAAACCCGAATACTATACACGGAAGTGGGGTGAGGAAAGTGGCAGGGTAAGGTTTATGACATGATGTATCACTGCTGGGACGGCCGTCACTGCCTTGCCAGCATGTGATATCACTGTAGACTCAACACTCGTCAGAACTCATCCTTCTGCTGCTACAGAACACGAAGCTCTTGCGTTCATCTCGTCAAAATGTGTTGGGTTGAAGAACGACCAGCCACAGACCACGACGACCAGTGATGAGGACGACGAAGAATTCTGGCCACGACCCTTCGCTCCACCACACGACATTATGAAAATAGTTCTTTATATAAAGCCTGGGTATGAGAGGCGCCCCTGGTCTTCCTCCTCACACCAGCGGTGTCAGGTTTGTAATCATGTGTCAAGGTAAACACAGCTGCGGGAAGTATTAAGTCGACCAAGTCTCCTAAAACAGACGCTATTCCCTCCGTGGACGAGGTATATCTCTTATGTACGAGGTATATCTCTTATGTACGAGGTATATCTCTTATGTACGAGGTATATCTCTTATGTACGAGGTATATCTCTACATACGAGATATGTCTGTATGTACGAGGTATCGTATTTAGATTAGGGAGGGATCTACGTGTATATGTTTTGATTAAATTCTGATGTATAGAGCACTCTAATTTTCTGTGGTGGTATTACGTTCTTTTACGTATCTTTAGGGGTGTTATTTTCACAATATATATATATATATATATATATATATATATATATATATATATATATATATATATGTATAGGAACGTTCACTAGGAAGGGGTCTGTCATTTCCATTCAACTGATGGAATCGTAACCATAAGTTTATAGGATCCTTGTCGAGGATTGCTGGGGTCAGAGAGGAGGAGGGAAAGTATGCTGCCCATATATTTCCCTGCGTATCGTATTGGACGACCAAAAGAGTGATGGCTTGGGGTTAGTACTTATGGAGACAGTAACCTAAATGATCTGGCTCTGAGTGAAACGTAGGAGACCGACCACTGTGTGTGTTGAACTGGTTCTGTGGTTCGGGACTTGTAGAGAGGATGAGTGAGGAAAGACTGGCGAAGAGGATCTGTGTGTTCAAATATGGATGGAGGCTGAGGGAGAGAGAGAAGAATGGAATGAATGAAGTTTTGTGGGATATCGGGACTTGAAGATTTAGGATGATGAGAGGCGTGCACAGGATAGAGCGAATTGGAGTCATGTGGTATAGAGGGGGTAACTCTCGTTGGGCTGAACCATGGAATATATATCGGTCAGGGGGAAACTAAGGAAGAGTTTGTGGGGCTTAACTGTGGGAGGTGGGTTATGTTTCAGTACATAATGCATGCCAGGTGTTCTGTGTCGCTTGTTCCTGACGTTACCTCGTTGTTAAGACGGAAGACGCAAATGCATATTGATAAAAAAAGAATGAGATATATAGATATATAGATAGATAGATAGATAGACTTTGGTACAGGTGATGGAGACGATTGTCTGGTAGCCAATGGTAGTTGCTCCTCCCGTGACCCCTCACCTGCCGTGGGAAAGGTCAGGATAAAGACCAATTTGAGCTAACGATAGTTATACAGAATGACGAAGTAAAAAAAGAGCATCAATTGTGGATACGTGAACATGTCAAAAATGAGGAGGAATTATGCAAAACGCTTGAGGAGACTAATTAGGATGTGATGTCTAATTGAGACTAATTGGAAGTGAAAGGATAACAGAGAGACGGAAGATTATTGAATTGTGTGTCGATGGCTGGCTGGCTGGCCGGCCGGCCGGTCTGGAGGAGCGACGTGAGTGGAAAGTGTGTGTGTGTGTGTGTGTGTGGGGAGGTGCCAGACAGGCCATCTGCACGGGAGGTGGAGGTAGCACATTCTGAAGCGTCACAAGACGTTTGTAACGGAAGGGAAATTAATGGATCGCGTGACGTATGGACACGCGACTCTATGGAAGGAGTGTGTGGGGAGTGGTGAGGTAGACGCAGTATAGTGAGGTATTACAGGTCGGATGGTGAGGGAACCGTACGTGGTATGTTGGTGAGAGTGTAAACAGTTGTTGGATACAGTGAGGGATGAGGTTGTATGGACTGTCACTGAAATCATTTCATTACTCTCAGGTGATGCAGTAAGGGACCTAGTTTCTCTCTCTCTCTCTCTCTCTCTCTCTCTCTCTCTCTCTCTCTCTCTCTCTCTCTCTCTCTCTCTCTCTCTCTCTCTCTCTCTCGTATTAATCTTTATCATGGGAATGATAAAGTATGATAGATATAAGAGGTTGCATGTGCGTCAGTTATGTAGGTAGAGACGCATTATGTGGGAGAGTGTCGGAACAGACCGTGGCACCACCAGGAGGAGACGTGTGGCCCCGGGTGGAGGTGGTGGTGGTGCTGCTGCTGCAGGGAGTGAGGGTTTTCCCGGAACCTGATACGAGGGTAGGTCATAGCTGAGGGCTTGGAGAGGTGGGGGAGGCCAGGACGAGCCAGGGATATCCAGTGTGTCCTCGTCGTTCGCTGATGTCCTCCCTTGAAGGAACCAAGGCAAGAGTTCGTTGTGGGATGTACCGGTCCGTCCTGGTCCATCTATATCTGTGGCCCGTTTGTTGTCCAGTGGTCCGTCGGTGTCAGGCCCGTCCATTATTCGTCGTTCGCTGATGTCCTCCCTGAAGGAAACGAGGCAAGAGTTCGTTGCGAGATGTACCGGTCCGTCCTGGTCCATCTATATCTGTGGCCCGTTTGTTGTCCAGTGGTCCGTCGATGTCAGGCTCGTCCATTATTCGTACCACTACATAAATGATGGCACGACTAGTCCCTCGCCACCCCTCCCTCACATCAGGGAACTTATTCTCTGACCTTTGTGAGTTCATTAGAGTAAGTCCATCTGTGCAGGACGCAGGCAATTAACCCACCAGCGTTGATGTAAGTCAAGTGTGTGAGAGTCGGCAAAGCGAATCCTAAATGTCCATGTGTTGGAGCTTCGAGAATATCAGGTAAGAGAGAGAGAGAGAGAGAGAGAGAGAGAGAGAGAGAGAGAGAGAGAGAGAGAGAGAATGACCTCTGGTGGCCCGGGAGCCGAGGACGAGGGTAGAATGTCCTGGGTGTGTATAGCCCAGCCTGTGTGTGGCCAGATGGTACTCGTTCAACATAATGGAAACAAAGAGAACCTTTGTCGTGTGTTATTTCCTCTGGAGGCGAGTGTTTACCCCGGGAGATCCCTACCTCAGTCTTGCCTCGGTTAACAGTCCTCCTGACTGACGTCCTCTCCAGCCTCCATTGTTGACTCTTGTGTAGCTAATGTTTTTTGAAGGACAAGGAAGGTCGTCTGTGTTCGAAGGCTTTCGACCCTCTCAGTGACCGCTGGTATTGGCTAGGAATGAGAGAGGGAAACAACTGATCGAGGGACATATATGTGTGTGTGTGTGTGTGTGTGTGTGTGTGTGTGTGTGTGTGTGTGTGTTCCTGTGCCTCACATCAGAAACATACCCCGAGTGTTGAGTAGATCCTCCAGCAACACTCGACACCTTTTTCGGGTATCGTGTGACGGTGGCGCGACGAGCTAAGGGTGAATGCCTTTCCCCTTGCGCCGCCTTGTGTATTGCTCGCTCTACAGGTCAAGTGTTCCCGGAGAGAGAGAGAGAGAGAGAGAGAGAGAGAGAGAGAGAGAGAGAGAGAGAGAGAGAGGCGATGTTATACGGTTGAGTCAGTCGTCGCCGTGTGCTTGTTGTGTACGTACGTACGTACATACTGGTGTGTGTGTGTGTGTGTGTGTGTGTCGGGTGTGTTGACTCGTACACTTGTGTTGCAGTGTTGACACTTGCTTGATCCTAGTGCCAGGTCTCTAGTTGTTCTAGTGTTTATGTCCTCCTTGTATTGTCCTACGTGTTTGTTTTTCCTTGAGTTGTGTGTTGGTTAAGGAGTTGTTCAAGTCTGTGTACGAGCGTGAACAGTAATTTGTTATAGTGGCTCAAGGCTCGACAGCTGCCAGGGATTGTAGTTATAACCACCAAAATTTGAATCACTTGAACGTGTTCTTCAGATGTACGATATACCGTATGATACACCGTATGATATACCGTATAATATACCGTATGATACACCGTATGATGCACCGTATGATACACCGTATGATATACCGTATGCGGGACCCAGTCCAGCCAGGAATCGTCCCCTCGTAGCTGGTGTACGTACATCATGTCGCTTGCTCTTCGTCACTGCCCAGTATTTGACCCGCGGGTCAAGTCTTGATTACATTCTAACACAAGGGTCATGAAACAATCTTCAAGAGTGCACGTTTCCGACAGCTATTACGAGCGCTTGTATTTCTCTCTCTCTCTCTCTCTCTCTCTCTCTCTCTCTCTCTCTCTCTCTCTCTCTCTCTCTCTCTCTCTCTCTCTCTCCCCCCACCCTTCTGTTAGACTATGCAGAACGCATTTGTGCTCTATCCTGCTGGAAGTGGACTGCAGCAATAACTTTCCTTCATTCTGGACGACGCGTCTCTCTCTCTCTCTCTCTCTCTCTCTCTCTCTCTCTCCTCCCTTAGGCGTTCATCTAGGATGGTTAGTAATCACGACTCCCCCAGCAGTTGTGGAACTGGATTTGTGTAGGAGTTGTGTTCATATTATCACTCTCGTACACTTGGTTAACTCGGCTCTTGCTGGCGCTTGTGATGGGTCGACCAGTAGCGACGCTGCCCACTGTTGTGAGGCGTCGTGACCCACTGGTGGGCGCGAGGATAACCACCCACTGTCGAAAGTGGGGGAGGTGGGCATGACACCACTGGTATGAGGGGTCACGCCTTATTGTTGTAAGGGGGTCGTGACCCACTCGTGTGAGGGGTCACCACCCACTGTTGTAGAAGGACGTGACCCACTGGTGTGAGGGGTCATAATGACCCAGTGTTGCAGGGGGTCGTGACCCACTGGTGTGAGGGGGTCACCGCCCACTGTTGTAGAAGGCCGTGACCCACTGGTGTTACGGGTCATAACTCAGTGTTGCAGGGGGTCGTGACCCACTGGTGTGAGGGGTCACCACCCACTGTTGTAGAAGGACGTGACCCACTGGTGTTACGGGTCATAACTCAGTGTTGCAGGGGGTCGTGACCCACTGGTGTGAGGGGGTCACCACCCACTGTTGTAGAAGGACGTGACCCACTGGTGTAACTGGTCATAACCCAGTGTTGCAGGGGGTTGTGACCCACTGGTGTGAGGGGTCAACTCAGTGTTGCAGGGAGTCGTGACCCACTGGTGTGAGGGGGTCACCGCCCACTGTTGTAGAAGGACGTGACCCACTGGCATGAGGGGTCATAATGACCCAGTGTTGCAGGGGGTCGTGACCCACTGGTGTGTGGGGCTACCACCCACTGTTGTAGAAGGTCGTGACCCACTGGCATGAGGAGTCATAACTCAGTGTTGCAGGGGGTCGTGACCCACTAGTGTGAGGGGTCACCACCCTGTGGTGTGAGGGCTGGTGTCTCCGTAAAAAGAGGAGAGTGTTAACCAGCGTCCATTTTGGGGTTGTTATATTCCCCAGGGCGATGGAGGTGCGTGGAAGGGCCGGAGGCTGCAGTCGTGGTAAGCTAGGGCAGTGGAGAGGATGCAGAGAGAGACCAATTGTCGTAGACCTCAAATTGTCTTCATCTCCTGTGTGCTCCTTCCACTGGATCCCACCTCCTCCTCCTCCTCCTCCTGTGTTAACAACAAACCTCCAGACGAACGAAAACAGTTGGGATACTCTGGTAGAATCCTGTCGCTACCTGTGGCACGGGAGAAGTCAAGATGCCAGTGGAGGACGACATGGACGCGCCGCACAATCCAGTCGCTCGGGCAAGGTCTCCTGCGGGGCGCGGAGGATGACATAGCAGCCCCTCCCATCCGATCTCGTACACACCGCTACAAGAACCGCCCCAGCCACAGCGACTTTGAACGTCATCAGTAGTCAGTAGACAATATTTCAGTTTCCTGCCGTGTGATCCTAGTGATGTAAGGCTGTGGGAAAGGCACTAAGACGGGGCCGTAGGTAGGTGGAGGAGAGAGAGAGAGAGAGAGAGAGAGAGAGAGAGAGAGAGAGAGAGTCAGTCTTGAGACAGTGAAAATGTAAACCAGTCAAGGTGTTGACTGATGATGCCTCCTCCTGCAGCCACGATCACTTGTAGGATATGGCCATACTAAACCATCGGGTCAGACCTATTAAACAGACATATCAAATCTATTAATATCTTGAAATTCATCGTCATTAGCCCGAGCCTTGCCTGAGAGACCAGACCAGATGTACGTCAAGTATCATCAGTCGTAACCCAGAGGATTTCCCGCCTCCGATCTCGCCGTCTGGATCTGAATTTATAACTTTTGCCTCCCGACGGAGAAGTCGACCCCCGTGCAACACATGTAGATCCAAACCTCGTCCTGCTCTCGGGAGTCGGGGCGATGGTGGAGGAACACGAAGGACGACTGACGGAGAATCTGACGTGGATGATCCAGTGGCGGAGGATCTGACGTGGGTGATCCGAATGAGCGAAGGATCTGACGTGGATGATCCGATGAGCGAAGGATCTGACGTGGATGATCCGATGAGCGAAGGATCTGACGTGGGTGATCCGAATGAGCGAAGGATCTGACGTGGATGATCCGATGAGCGAAGGATCTGACATAGATGATCCGATGAGCGAAGGATCTGACGTGGATGATCCGATGAGCGAAGGATCTGACATGGATGATCCGATGAGCGAAGGATCTGACGTGGATGATCCGATGAGCGAAGGATCTGACATAGATGATCCGATGAGCGAAGGATCTGAGTGGATGATCCGATGAGCGAAGGATCTGACATAGATGATCCGATGAGCGAAGGATCTGACGTGGATGATCCGATGAGCGAAGGATCTGACGTGGATGATCCGATGACGGGGACCCAACACGCGTCGCTTCCGTTTTAACATAAAGTTAACACCGGGAGGAGGCGGGACCTGGGGAATGAATTAAGGGGATGGGATATTGAGAGCGAAGGTGGACGGGATAGGTTTCCGTGGCAGACACTGATGGTGATGTAGATGTGTATGATATTAGAATATGAAAGGAAAGATTTTTTTTGTGAAGGTTTGGATGTCTGAAGGGAGATCCTGGAGGCCTGTGTGTGAGGCCAGGTCGTCAGATGTCGAGGTGTGTGTGGCCGTGGGTTCGAGGGTGTAGGTGAGTGTGGCGTGGCGATACCCAAGGATGATGAAGAGATACGTCCTTAAGGATGATATCAAAAGGGAAG
>NC_092226.1:12062390-12094890 GCF_036320965.1 Panulirus ornatus | reverse complement strand
TATATATATATATATATATATATATATATATATATATATATATATATATATATATATATATATATATATATATATATATACCGGTATGAATGGATAGACAGAGGAAGAGAGGATGGGCAAGAGAGAGAGAGAGAGAGAGAGAGAGAGAGAGAGAGAGAGAGAGAGAGAGAGAGAGATAATGAATTCAGATTAAACCCGGTTTTTCCTGTTGTCAGTAAACCAATACGTTTTCTGGAGGATATGTAGATGAGGCGCTCGCCTCGGCTGGAGTTATGGAGAGGAAGCCATTAATGTGCAGGGAAGAATTGCATTAGACAGGCAAGGGGGAGAGAAAATGGGAATATACGAGACAGGAGAGAGAGAGAGAGAGAGAGAGAGAGAGAGAGAGAGAGAGAGAGAGAGAGAGAGAGAGAGCTGCTTTGCCTGCTCGGACTTAATGATGTCGAGGGTGGGAGGCGCAAGGTGGCAGGGAGGGAAAGAGTCCCATCGTTGGCATGGGATTTACTGCAGTATAAACGTCACCTGAAGATAATCAGTTACTCCTCCTCCTCCTCCTCCTCGTCCGTGGGTGAGGGACGGTGTGAGGCGGGGGCGGGGCAGGGCGCACGCCTGTGTTTGATGACCTGGTGGCGAAGGGAGGTGCCATAAGAAGTGGTTCCTCTTGAGGTGGAGGATGTTACGGAGGGAGCAGACTTGTTCCTACCGTCGCCAACACCACCACCGTCACCAACACTATCGCCAACACTATCGCCAACACCGTCAACCTCAGGCTCATCCTTAATGCATGTTTAAGTATCATAATCAAACGCTAAACAGCGGCCACATAGCTCGAACTTACGTGTGGTATGTGTCCTGTAGAGGAAGGTGGCGAGGCAGGGAAGGGGAGGCACACACACACACACACACGTCACTCTCTTCCTCGGCCGCTCTGCTCCTTCAAAACTCTCGAGGAAAGATTGAACTGTTGTCTGAAGATGAATGTGAAAAATTCCCCCCCTCCCCCTCCCCCCCGGGGAATGTCAAAACTTCTGAAGTCTTCAGGAAGTTTTGCATGCTCGTAAGTGTACACATTAGGGGGCATGACAGCATACGGAGTGGATGTGTGGGCGAGTGGGACCCGTCCTCCGTCTGTTCCTGGTGCTACGGCAGTTCGTCTTTCAGAGATATTCTGTTAGGATGGCCACCTGACCTGGGAGGCTGTGTGTGATACCTCCC
Organism: Panulirus ornatus; assembly: GCF_036320965.1. NCBI lineage: Eukaryota > Metazoa > Arthropoda > Malacostraca > Decapoda > Palinuridae > Panulirus > Panulirus ornatus. Next base: position 12,093,675 of record NC_092226.1, on the reverse strand, counting down.
CTGGGTTGTCTCAATGCTTGGGTTTGAATCCCTCAGATCATTTCCTCAAGGAGCGTGTGGAGAGGTCGGTGGAGCAGCTGGGGTTGATTGAGGTCGGCGGGGCGAGGATGCGAGTCTGGTTTGTTTTTTCTTTCGTATGAAGTATTTCATTGGTTTTGTCAGAGTCGGAGTTGTAGTAGCTGTCGTTGGCGACGGTCTGTTTGAGCCCGTCGTGTGTCTTTGTAGAGTATATGCCAGGTAGATGCAGTCTTGTATGCTGGTGGGTAACATTGCGTTGGTGACTCCACTTCTGTAGCGCTTGAGGACATTCAAACTCGTCGCGTATGGAAACATCGGCTGATGTTTCGACGCGGTCATTGAGTCATGTCTTCATCGGACTGGAGTCATCAACCAACCCAGTGTTACACCGAGCTAACACAACGGCAGCAGCCTGGCATATCTTCGCACCTGATGAACACAACGTATCAAACAGACCCTCACGGCTACAAGAACTACGACTCTGACAAACAAATATATTACTTCGTACAAGACTTGAGTTCACAGCGGCAGACACTACACGCAACGCAACAACACAAAATATACTACGGCAGCCATATGTCAACCGTGTTTGAAGACAGATGAACGTATGATACGAGACGTCGTCTCTCCAGAAGTGTGAACCACACAACACAGGCCAAGAAAACCAGTCGGTCGAGTTATCGACGAGAGAAATGAAGTCATGCTACCTCACCGTGACCAACCAGCTGGACAGAAAACAAGACAACATTACGAGAATGCAACGTAGTTTATTTCGTTGAAATGTCAACACTGGAGACTGTGAGGTCCTTACCAACACGACCTACGTGGGAAGCACAACCTGTACACCGTCCACAAGACTCACCCTACGCCTACGTGTCACCAAGAAGTACAACACAGCCCCTCACACGAGAGGCGAGTATTCAGTCTACAAGGATACTACGCCGTGAACGAGACACACAAGACATCGACACATCGCCATAGCACTAATAATCGAGGAACATATAACCCAAAACCAACAACCAGGACACAGGCCAAGACACACTACTACAACTCCATGCCCCAGCATTGCGTCTACAACCAGCGAGTGTGCAGCGCTTCGTGCACGTCCGCCTACTGGTGTTACCCTGCTTCACCCAGCCATCCTCAGTCATTCCCACCTGCTCTATTCACTTCCCCCACACACACTCCTGAAGGTGATCTGACGAATTCAAATGGAGATCTCGGTCTCAGCATCACAGTGGTGATCGTGTTAAGGTGGGCGTTACACTGGATCTCTTTTGGCGAAACCTTCAGTGGGAAAGGAACTTGTTAGGTTTGCCCAGTACGTCAACAGAGAATATATCTTATGTAGATCTCGTCATTGATCCAGGTTATCATCTTTGCAAGATGATGTTTTGACACAGCTTGAAGAGAATGGTCGAGTCAGCTGTGTTGGCTGACGAGTCTCCCTAAAGTGCTCATGCAGGGAGCTCCCGCACTGGACCGATGACCTTGAAAAAGGCATTAGACTTCCTCGACAATGAGCAACCATGGATGGACAGCTTGATCATTATACGACCTACCGAGGCCTCAGGCCAGGGAGGGGGTCAAACACACACACACACATACACACACACACACACACACACACACACAAAAGAAAAGAAACCGAGTCCAGCACAGTAATGTTTCCATGATGTACGAGGTCTGCTCCAGAGGTGATCAGATAGATGGAGAATATAAGAAGTTCCATCTTCCCAGCATTTATAGCCATTCCGGTGGGTGAACGTGGCTGACACTGTCAACAAGACAGAGAAGTTCTTCTTCAGTGGAGCAAGCTGCTCAGCGGGCAGTGGCCAGAGCCCTCCAAAACCATCAGCGAAAGTGCAGCTTCTTGCCACCAGGAGGTCATCAGCTGGTTGGTTAGAACAACATTGAAAATCAAAGTTTTCCTTTCTCGTGAAATCCTATAAAGAGAGAGCGATGGAGCGAGCGCCCCAGATCCCCACCAACTTGGTATATTTGATGATCCAGCACCTTAATGAGGACGTCGTAATTAGGTTGCCACCGTTGTTAAATGAGATTTTGGACGTCTCGACTTTCCCAAACTCATGACTCATTGCTCACATCAACCCAGTTTCAGAAAAAAAAAAAAACCCACACACACAGGAACCCCTCACGAATTAGATTTCTTTCCGACCGAATACAATGACTAGTTAACTACCCCTGTAAAGGTAGTTAAGTATTTAGGACAAGTTAGGCTTTGTGATGCAGTAGAGATGTTGTGTTAAATTATGGACAATTTGGCTTCTGTTATCACAAAAAACGCTAGAGACCATTTAAGAAATGTAAGGGATGATAAATGAAAAGATAACCAATTTAAGTTTGGCTTCTGTTATCACAAAAATCGCTAGAGACCAGTTAAGAAATGTAAGGGATAATCGATAAAAAGATAATCAATTTAAGTTTGGCTTCTGTTATCACAAAAAACGCTAGAGACCAGTTAAGAAATGTAAGGGATAATCAATAAAAAGATAACCAATTTAAGTAAAATTTGAAGTTTCATATAACTGATATTATCCTGGCCATAACTTGATTTCGAACGTATTTGTTCGAAGAGAATTCTGTTCTTTAAGGAGTTGCGTACAGCCCAACTTCATTATGTAGTTGTAGTGGTCAGTGATGGTCTATGATCATGTGTTGTAGTGGTCAGTGATGGTCTATGATCAGTAGCCATCCCCAGGGGGTCTGATATGATCATATGTTGTAGTGATCAGTGATGGTCTATGATCAGTAGCCATCCCCAGGGGTCTGATATGGTCCACACTCATCGTCCAGCGTAACTGGAGCTACTCTCCAGTCCGTCAGACAGTAGACCATACAGAACATTATCAGTCATTTTCTTTGAGAGCAAAGGGTTCTAATGTGTAGATCACTTTATATATGTATATATATATATATATATATATATATATATATATATATATATATATATATATTGCCTTCCATTATCCGTTTGGATTTTAATTTCTGTATTCTGACAGTAGACTTAATTGGAAAAGTTAATCTGGTTGATTGTGTGTTACGGGGAGAGAGTTTTATGCCCGTGTTGCCTCGTCTCTTAAACTTGTTTGATGTGTATAATGTTTTTAGTCTTGTGTACACACACACACACACACACACACACACACATGTAAATTTTTCAGTAAGATGAAAGTGTTCATCTAGTGTTTATTATGTTTCCTCCGTATTGATGTGTATAGATGTAAAAAATTTTGATAAGTACTCCTTACCAATATCTAAGATCCTTGTTCTGTGTGTAAGAAATGTACGAATTATGTTAACCCACCTACCCAGTTGTGATCGTAAACATCTCACGCTAATATATGAGTGAAGAAAACGTATAAAAAGAAAACAGGAAATAATGTATAAACCAGCTAGGCTGTTCGCTTGCTACGTCAGCCACCCCCTAACCCTCACCTCAACCCCCCACACCTGAGGGTCTAACTTTTCTGTGCAAAGAACACGTACACAAAAGGGGGTAGGAAGGTGTGAGCTGGTGACAGAAAAAAAAAAATATATTGCACCCAGGGAGCTAATCAACTTGATTAAAAATCAACACTGGGCTGGCTCCGCGCTTGGGGCGTGGGGTGGAGGAGGAGGAGGAGGAGAGGGACGGTTTTATATACGTGGGAGCGGGAGAAGTTCATCCAACCAGCGGCAACCTACCGAGATCAATGTTAAACACTCTTAGAAAACTTCCATTTTCTCTACAGGTGGTTTTCCAGGTGGATTGTTCGTGTGAGGAACGAGAGTTTTGGTGTGAATTACCCTCATCGACTTCGGTCTACCACATCATCCATTTTCTTTACCATTTTTCTTTGTGCCGATAGGTTTTCTTTCGTTTTTTTTCTCTCTCTCTCTCGATAGATAAAGCCCCAAACCCGTGAAGTTCGCAGGGAGGGAGCGAGAGCGAGAGAGAGAGAGAGAGAGAGAGAGAGAGAGAGAGAGAGAGAGAGAGAGAGAGAGAGTTGGAAGTGATACTGACGAGCGGAATGGCAGGATCAACACAGTGAGGTGACGTGGTCTTTGGAAACTCATATCAAGACTCGTTGTGTGTCTTGTGTTGCAACACAAGACGCGCACACAACTCTTTCGTTTATCTTGTCAGAAGTTTTTGTTGGCAGACGACCTGACGCGTCAGCTTGTGACACCAGGGACGGTGATTACGATGACGACCACACTCCCTCGTTTGCCTCACGACCACCCCCACCTCTCTGTCTGTCTCTCTCTCTCTCTCTCTCTCTCTCTCTCTCTCTCTCTCTCTCTCTCTCTCTCTCTCTCTCTCTCTCTCGTGTCCCGTCTCACGACAGCAGGTCCGTGTGAGGGGGAGAGAGAAAGAGAGACGTGAGAGAATATGTCGTCTCTTGTGTTTCTTACCTCACCTCGTTGTTGCCTTCCTGGTCCCCAGGAGCTCCCTGTAACTTCTTGCAGGGACGACGCAGCGCTCAGGACACTGGCCACGTCCACCGGGTGGGACCACAGGTCATAGTGGAGTGATGTTGCGTTTGAGTCTATGTGGAGACGGAGTGTGGCAAATGAGGAAGGAATTCAGTGTTTTCGTTGTGTGTAGGTGCGTCGAGGGCATGAAGGACCCCAGAGATAGGTTGTCTGTGTCTGTAATGTTATAAAGATGGTTGATGTTCAGGGCGTAGGCAGGAAAGTGCAACTCGCATATGTCTGGGGAGTGTGGATTGAGATGGGCTTATGTTGCGATGGCGGGGCGTTTAGTACTTACCGGGTCATTTGGGTGAGTATAATATTTGCTTGTATAAGTATTTCTCTCACACGTTCGTGCAGCAAACACCTGATCCACACATCCTCTGCCACTAGTGAAACCACGATGCTTTTTCCCAGTCTGATGTTCCTCACACTCGGTCACTACCTTTGCATACAACTTAGCAGGTGCACTCAACAAACTCGTACCTCTGAAGTCTGAACACTCACCTTTTACCCACTTGTCTTTATACGGTGGAACTGTACACACATTCCGCCAGTCTTCAGGCACTTCACCATGGCCCATACATGCGCTGAAAATCCCAACTAATCATTCTACAAAACAGTCACCCGCTTTCTTTAGAAATTCAACTGCAATAACATCCACTCCAGCCGCCGTGCCACATTTTATCTAACGCAAGGCTTTCATCACCTCTTCTTTCTTCACCAAACCCCTTTCCACGACTATCTCACTTCACATACCTCTCCGACTTAAACACCCTACATCTACCACGCTATCATCAAACACATTCAGCACTCCTTCAAAATACTCACTCCATCTTCTCACTTCATCACTACCAGTCACCACTTCATCATTTGTCCCCTTCATCGACGTTCCTAGGTGTTCTCTCGTGTTTCTCACACTATCATTAACCTCCTTCAGTAGCATCATATTCTCCCATATCTCCCAGGGATTTGCACTCCTCTGTAAGTACTGCTAGAAAGCCTAACCCGGAGACAACGATCATGGACCGGGGTTCGATTCTCGGGGTGTGGTGTTAAATAGCGTGTATCAGATATTGGTACAGTACAAGGTTGGGATCAATACACATTACAGTAGAGCTTCGGGAGTCGATTGAAAAGCCTTCCTTCCTCATCCAGAGCGTGAGCGGCAGTGTCCCTCTCTTGTGAGGATGGATGAGGCATCATCGGACCCGTGAATCATTGAGGGGTTAGGGAGGAGCTGCTGTTTTAACCCCATCCTGGGTTGGGGGGTTAGGCTACCTGGCTGCCACACAGATGGACGGCGGTTCAGTTCTCGGGAAGTAGTGATAAATTATATATATATATATATATATATATATATATATATATATATATATATATATATATATATATATATATATATATATGTATATATATATATATATATATGTGTGTGTGTTTGTGTGTGTGATTGCTGTTTTCCGTGTTAACGAGGTAGCCCCAGGAATAGACGAAGAAAGGCCACATTCGTTCACACTCAGTCTCAAGCTGTCATGTGTAATGCACCGAAACCACAGCTCCCTATCCACATCTCGGCCTCACAGACCTTTCCATGGTTTACCCCGGACGCTTCACATGCCCTGGTTCTGAGACCCTTCACTCAAGTCTCAGCTGAGCCAGCCCTCCTCGTCTTTCGTATATCACTATCTAACCCCCTCATGTGCAACTTGGGGACAAGTATAACTGAACTGTATAACTGTATAACTGAACTGTATAACTGTATAACTGTATAACTGAACTGTATAACTGTATAACTGTATAACTGAACTGTATAACTGTATAACTGAACTGTAATAACTGTATAACTGTATAACTGAACTGTATAACTTTATAACTGTATAACTGTATAACTGAACTGTATAACTTTATAACTGTATAACTGTATAACTGAACTGTATAACTGTATAACTGAACTGTATAACTGTATAACTGAACTGTATAACTTTATAACTGTATAACTGTATAACTGAACTGTATAACTTTATAACTGTATAACTGTATAACTGAACTGTATAACTGTATAACTGAAGCTGGTAAGAACAGTTTGTTTTCCCACCTCCTCTGCACCCGATGCTGTGTGGAAAAGTGTGGAGAAAATTCACTCTTATTTCTGGAGGTGGGAACACTGAATTTACTGTGAACAGCGAACGTCAAAAAGAAAAAGAAAAAATATGAAAGTAAATGAAAAGTTGATTTATTTGAATAGTTTGATCATAATCAGTCGTTCCGTTGTAATGGCTTATCTGGTAGTTAACTAGGTCATTCGACCGCACGATCTGATTACGTGGAAATGCCAGAGTCAGTCAGTCAGTCAGCTGTGTGGAGGATCCGCTTATCAGTGTCCTGCCCTGTGTGTGCGTACGTGACCTCGCCAGCTGTTAACCTGAAACAAGGTCGTTGTAGGTCATTTTAAGTCACTTAAAAGTGCCGGAGTTATTACTTATATATATATATATATATATATATATATATATATATATATATATATATATATATATATATATATATATACTTATATATATATATATATATATATATATATATATATATATATATATATATATATATATATAATCCTTAATCTCTCTCTCTTATCCGGTAAGGATGAGAGAGAGAGAGAGAGAGAGAGAGAGAGAGAGAGAGAGAGAGAGAGAGAGAGAGAGAGAGAGAGAGAGAGAGAGAGAGAGAGAGATTTTAAGTAACTTTGTGTTGGAATGTGTACAGTCGAAGGTTATGATTGTGGATGTCTTGCTAGTAACTCCTACCCTTCCATAGTTGCCACACACACACACACACACACACACACACACACACACACACACACACACACACACACACCTTGGCCCTCCACGGGTTAGAACTACACACCTGTCTGTACACCTGCAGTACTGTTGACGCCTGGCAGCTGGGCTGGGCGTCAGCGGGAGGGGTCACCAACCAGACACAGGCTCTCCTGACCTCCACCCACCTCCCTCAACCCACCCTTAAACCCCCACCTCAACCCCACCCACCTCAACCCCCTCAACCCCCCATTAAACCCCCACCTCAACCCCCCACCTCAACCCCCATCCACCCACCTCAACCCCGCCACCAGCAGCATAACTTCGACGGTCAATTATACCCACGGGGAACTTCCCGGCTGACTCCACAACCCTGGGTGAAGTTGACGAAGTTGGCCCAGTCATGCGCTGCCTGGCCGTCACATGTCTCGTGATACGGCCGTAACACACACCTCTCCACCCCACCGTCACACCCGGATCATGGTAACATTACATTGCTCTACCGTCACACACTACTGCTCTCTCATCAGTTGTACTCAGCGTCACGCACACACTCTTCCCAGCGTCACACGCACACTCTCCCAGCGTCACGCACACTCGCCCAGCGTCACACGCACACTCTCCCAGCGTCACGTACACTCTCCCAGCGTCACGCACACTCTTCCCAGCGTCACGCACACTCTTCCCAGCGTCACAAGCACACTCTTCCCAGCGTCACACGCACACTCCCCAGCGTCACGCACACTTCCCAGCGTCACGCACACTTCCCAGCGTCACGCGCACTTCCCAGCGTCACGCTGGACATGTTACGTGACACCTAGGCAGTCAGTCATCCTTAAACACTCCCGCCATCACTCCCTTCCACTGGAGAAGTACCTGCTACACTACCACTGGATAAGTATCTGCTGCACTACTACTGGAAAAGTATGAGCTGCTCTACCACTGGAGAGGTTGCTGCTACCCTACCACTGGAGAGGTATCTGCCACACTACCACTGGAGAAGTACCTGCCACACTACCACTGGAGAAGTATCTGCCACACTACCACTGGAGAAGTATCTGCCACACTACCACTGGACCACCAACAGTTGCCAGCAGCAGTTTTCTGTACAAATCATCCCGTGTTCAGTTAATTGACGTCCTATACCTGGCGTGCGCCGTAGCATCTACCTGTTTCTACCAGGAAGCAACCAATGAAGTAGCATCTACCTGTATCTACCAGGAAGCAACCAGTGAAGAAGTAGCATCTACCTGTTTCTACCAGGAAGCAACCAGTGAAGAAGTAGCATGTTGCGTGCGGAATGGTTAGGTAACGAGGGAACCTTTTGTGATGTAATCCTTGATTGAACATTAATTACTCGCGTAATCCTCTTTTTACTCCGGCCAGAGCTTACGGTGCGATGTGTTTTATAACCGGGCCAGTCAGGATTGACGTGGAAATATGATGGCCAGTTACGTACCCAGTCAGCAGTTGTCAAATGATTTCAGAACTGGATTAATTCTACGTAGTGATGGTCACCTTGCCACACGCTGGATTTCCTCGTTTCGTATAAAGAAAATGGGGAAAACGTACACGTTTCTCCATAGTGGCCCAAGACTTAGCGTTTGTGTGTGTGTGTGTGTGTGTGTGTGTGTGTGTGTGTGTGTGTGTGTGTGTGTGGCTGTGGGAGACAGCCAGGCGTCGGGCATCCTGCACCTCACCCAGTGTGTCAGGGAGGGAAGGAGGGAGGAGACGCCACACCACGCCACACCACACCACACCACACCACACCACACCACGTCGCACCACGCCACACCACCCTCACCACACCACACCACACCACACCACACCACACCACACCACACCACTACACCACACCACGCCACACCACACCACTACACCACACCACGCCACACCACACCACTACGCCACACCACACCACTACACCACACCACACCACACCAAACCACACCACACCACACCACACCACTACACCACACCACGCCACACCACACCACTACACCACACCACACCACGCCACACCACACCACACCACTACACCACACCACACCACACCAAACCACACCACACCACACCACACCACACCACTACACCACACCACGCCACACCACACCACTACACCACGCCACACCACACCACTACGCCACACCACGCCACACCACTACACCACACCGCGCCACACCACGCCACTACACCACACCACACCACACCACACCACTACACCACACCACACCACGCCACACCACACCACTACACCACACCACGCCACACCACACCACTACACCACACCACACCACGCCACACCACACCACTACACCACACCACACCACGCCACACCACACCACTACACCACACCACGCCACACCACACCACTACACCACACCACACCACGCCACACCACACCACTACACCACACCACACCACGCCACACCACACCACTACACCACACCACACCACACCACTACACCACACCACACCACGCCACTACACCACACCACGCCACACCACACCACTACACCACACCACACCACGCCACACTACACCACTCACTACACCACACCACCACACCACGCCACAGTCCTCTCTCCATTAGTAAGGTAAAGAATTCAGAGGAAAAGATTATCTGTTTAAGTACTTGGATAGGTTCCCTGAGGGAGGCTGGGATGTAATAGCAACACGGCACATCTCGACCCCGCTCAGGTAACCTGGATTACCATCACATGGATTTGTTCAGTCCGGGGAACTACCACGTAAGATTATACACTCGCTCAGCAATACTAGTTGGACCTGACTGGTTGTGTTGTACCAGGTAGAACTGACTCGTGGAGCAATACCAGTTGGACCTGACTGGTTGTGTTGTACCTGGTAGAACTGACTCGTGGAGCCGTACCAGTTGGACCTGACTGGTTGTGTTATACCAGGTAGAACAGACTCGTGGAGCAGTACCAGTTGGACCTGACTGGTTGTGTTGTACCAGGTAGAACTGACTCGAGGAGCAGTACCAGTTGGACCTGACTGGTTGTGTTGTACCAGGTAGAACTGACTCGTGGAGCACTACCAGTTGGACCTGACTGGTTGTGTTGTACCAGGTAGAACTGACTCGTGGAGCACTACCAGTTGGACCTGACTGGTTGTGTTATACCAGGCAGAACTGACTCGTGGAGCAGTACCAGTTGGACCTGACTGGTTGTGTTGTACCAGGTAGAACTGACTCGTGGAGCAATACCAGTTGGACCTGACTGGTTGTGTTGTACCAGGTAGAACAGACTCGTGGAGCCGTACCAGTTGGACCTGACTGGTTGTGTTATACCAGGTAGAACTGACTCGTGGAGCAGTACCAGTTGGACCTGACTGGTTGTGTTGTACCAGGTAGAACTGACTCGTGGAGCCGTACCAGTTGGACCTGACTGGTTGTGTTGTACCAGGTAGAACTGACTCGTGGAGCACTACCAGTTGGACCTGACTGGTTGTGTTATACCAGGCAGAACTGACTCGTGGAGCAATACCAGTTGGACCTGACTGGTTGTGTTGTACCAGGTAGAACTGACTCGTGGAGCAGTACCAGTTGGACCTGACTGGTTGTGTTGTACCAGGTAGAACTGACTCGTGGAGCAATACCACACAGGATCATCTCGGTGAGCCACGCACCTCACACTTGGCCTGTGGAAGGTGACATTCCCTAGCTACCGAGTGTGGTGAAAGGGTCGGTCGTGCCCTCCCTCTAGAACACATTACCGTCATCACCAAGACGTGTAGAGATATTGCATCGGTCACTTAATCCTTGGCTTTTGAAGATCGAAGGAAGTAAAGAGTTTGAGACACACCAACTTTACTGAATACGTCTGGAAAGTTGTCAAAAAAAAAGAAGGAAAACGTGGGATTAAAAAAAAAAAGAGAGAAGGTAATCCCATCCCCTCCTCCAGCCCCCAGCCCCTCCCTCATCTCCAGCGGGTTTATAACTTCCTCTTCAAAAAGCGATGAAAAGGGACATATGCAAATGCGGCGTCCCTGACGGGATAACCTTCCTTCTTCCCCCCCTCCCCCTTCCCCCATTCCCCCCCAGGGTCTACAATACCATAATGGAACATAATTCAGGATCGGCTGGGGATAAGCTGATGGTCTGGGATTTATACACTGCGCCTCCGTCCTCCAGTTACGTAAGAAACGTGAGGGTCGTGAGACTTAGGTAAGGAGACGTGAGGGCCGTGAGAAGAAACGTGAGGGCCGTGAGACTTGGGTAAGAAACGTGAGGGTCGTGAGAAGAAACGTGAGGGTCGTGAGACTTGGGTAAGAAACGTGAGGGTCGTGAGACTTAGGTAGGAATCATGAGGGTCATGTGCCTTAGGGAGCGCCCTTAAAAGATGAGGTTTAGGAATACATGGGAAGAACAGACAACAGCAGAACTGATAGTCTATCACCAGATAATGTGTTGTGATATCTTAAACATAGTGATAGATTCTAAAGCAGGAGTCAGCTCCCCACTCACCCACCCCTCCCTCTGGCTCATCGGCAGGATGAAGGGTAAAGATGCTGTCATGGAATTTTTATATGAAGTGTGGCCTGAAAAAAGGTTTCCAATAACTTTGGCAACATCTACTCTCCGAATGGATCATGAACACCAGATGTATTTAGTTTTAAGCTGGATTTTTTTACTGATTTCTGATATCTGTAAATTATATGCCTAGCCTCTAATTTTTAGTCTTTGCATTTGCTACGTCGGGAGGAAGTTATTCCAATGCTCAGCCACTACATGGGAAAATCTTTTGTCCACATGTTTATTGCACATGTTTCTTTTCATCTTCGTATCACTATTTTTGGTTATCAAATTACTGTCGAAAGTGAGGACATTTTCGTATACTAAGTTGTTGAAATTATTTAGTATAATGATGACTGAGTTTGCTATCATTTTAGTGTGAATAGTTTTAAGTCTAAGTCTTTCTTCAGGAGGTTTTTATTACTGAGTGAAGAAATTAGTTTGGTTGCTCCTCTTTGGATTTACTCAGTGTACATTGAACAGCGTATTCCAAATGACTTCTAACCAAGGTGTGTTGACGGACGAGTAACTGTATCCTTTGTTTTGTGGTTTACATATCTAGCTACGACACTTCACATCCTGTTGCCTTTCTTCTGTACAACAAGGCATTGTTTACGGTATTGAAGGATCATAAGTAATCTAATCACTCAAGGTCCTTTTCCTCTTTAACGTTTAGTAGTGGTGTACAAGTCATTCTGTATTTATGATTTAACATTCGAGACATTAATGTGAACTACTTGACGTTTGTGTGTGTGTTGAATTCCATCTGCCTTGCGTCTGTCCAATCTAGTAGTTTATCTAAATCCCTTTGAATCTTCAGACCTTCATTCTCTAGGTCTGCGAGATTTCCCAAGTTTGCTTCGTCAGTAGATGGCAGTAGAGAGTCTTCGTCAGTAGAGAGTGTGTCGGCGTCTCCTGTCTCAAGGTCCTCCTGACTTGGATGATGGAAAAGTTACAGGTCCCAGGACTGAACCTTGCGGGACTCCGCCAGACACGTTAGGCCAGTCAGTTGCTTCCCCTTCATTTGACATCACTGTCTTGTCTCCATTCTCAGAGCCAGTATACCACATCCAAGCGCAGGATACCATCTTCTCTACCCTGAGCTTCAAGTGTGTCGAAATCTACGTAATATGATATTAAAGGGGTATACCCAGTTCTTAAACATATATGACTCAACAATTCAGTCACCATCTTCTCTACCCTGAGTTTTAAGTGTGTCGAAATCTACGTAATATGATATTAAAGGGGTATTCCCAGTTCTTAAACATATATGACTCAACAATTCAATCATATCTTATATATTCTGGAAACCACGTTGATGGTCGGGTGATTTCATTAATCTAACATCTTGAAATATAACGATTTCGTCTGTAAATTACTGTCTTCAATACACTAACTAAAGACGATGTGGGGCAATGAGGTGGTAGATTGAGGCAGCCTCCTCTCCACCAGTAAATGCACGGACTCGTATTTTCTGCCTCAATTTCAAGGATAAGTTCTGGGTAGGCGACGAGGTGTGTGTGTGTCGGTGGGTTGGTGTGGGTATTACGCAGGTCCTGTGCATGTTGGTGCCGTGCCCCATGATTTCCTATTTCTGTTGAAGTATGTATGTAGAATGCCTCTATAATTGTTGCTGATAAAGTAATTGTTACTGATAGATTAAAGTAAGTGTTACTGATAATGCAATTGTTACTGGTAAAGTAATTGTTAATGATAAAGTAATTGTTATTGATAAAGTAATTGTTACTGGTAAAGTAATTGTTACTGATGAAGTAAAGTAACTGTTATTGATAAAGTAAAATAATTGTAACTGATAAAGTAAATTAACCGTTACTAATGAAGTAAAGTAATTGTTACTGATAAAGTAAAGTAATTGTTACTGATGAAGTAAAGTAACCGTTACTAATGAAGTAAAGTAATTGTTACTTATAGAGAGGCACGGGATTCTATCCTTATAGCCTGCCCAATGTTTATATGGCACTCTTCAGGGGTCACCACTGGCTGCCGTGGGGGTAGGTTTACCAGTGGCTGCTCGCCACATTGTGGATCTGACTCAGAAGTAAACTTTACTCTCTCTCTCTCTCTCTCTCTCTCTCTCTCTCTCTCTCTCTCTCTCTCTCTCTCTCTCTCTCTCTCTCTCTCTCTCTCCCTCTGCATCACCACAATGGTCATGGCAACACGGTAAGCGTCGCGTTCATGTTATTCTCGTATGACGAAGCATCATATAGTGATCGGCCCAGTCTCTCGGTCACAAGTTCGGCACACAAGGCGGGCGGTGTCGTGGGCGGGCGGGCGGGCGGCCCCCAGCTGAGGGAGGGAGGGAGGAGACGGGAAGAGAGGCAGTGGGAGAGGGAGGTCTGGAGAGGAATGGTGGTAACGAGAGGAAAGTGTAATGTGTGTGTGTGGAAGAGGATCAAGGCAGATGGAACAGGTGTTCTGTTCCTTACAGTTGGAGACCCTGAACTCCTCTGTATATTTGCAGGGGGTTTACCCGCCCTGTATAATTGGAGGTGTTTGACCTCTTTGAAGGTGTTTGGCCTTCTGTATTTGGAGGTGTTTGACCTCTTTGAAGGTGTTTGACCTTCTGTATTTGGAGGTGTTTGACCTCTTTGAAGGTGTTTGACCTTCTGTATTTGGAGGTGTTTGACCTCTTTGAAGGTGTTTGACCTTCTGTATTTGGAGGTGTTTGACCTCTTTGAAGGTGTTTGGCCTTCTGTATTTGGAGGTGTTTGACCTCTTTGAAGGTGTTTGGCCTTCTGTATTTGGAGGTGTTTGACCTCTTTGAAGGTGTTTGGCCTTCTGTATTTGGAGGTGTTTGACCTCTTTGAAGGTGTTTGGCCTTCTGTATTTGGAGGTGTTTGACCTCTTTGAAGGTGTTTGGCCTTCTGTATTTGGAGGTGTTTGACCTCTTTGAAGGTGTTTGACCTTCTGTATTTGGAGGTGTTTGACCTCTTTGAAGGTGTTTGGCCTTCTGTATTTGGAGGTGTTTGACCTCTTTGAAGGTGTTTGACCTTCTGTATTTGGAGGTGTTTGACCTCTTTCTATATATGGAGGTGTTTGACCTTCTGTATTTGGAGGTGTTTGACCTCTTTGAAGGTGTTTGACCTTCTAAATTTGGAGATGTTTGACCTCTTTGAAGGTGTTTGGCCTTCTGTATTTGGAGGTGTTTGACCTCTTTGAAGGTGTTTGGCCTTCTGTATTTGGAGGTGTTTGACCTCTTTGAAGGTGTTTGGCCTTCTGTATTTGGAGGTGTTTGACCTCTTTGAAGGTGTTTGGCCTTCTGTATTTGGAGGTGTTTGACCTCTTTGAAGGTGTTTGACCTCTTTGAAGGTGTTTGGCCTTCTGTATTTGGAGGTGTTTGACCTCTTTGAAGGTGTTTGACCTCTTTGAAGGTGTTTGGCCTTCTGTATTTGGAGGTGTTTGACCTCTTTGAAGGTGTTTGACCTCTTTGAAGGTGTTTGGCCTTCTGTATTTGGAGGTGTTTGACCTCTTTGAAGGTGTTTGGCCTTCTGTATTTGGAGGTGTTTGACCTCTTTGAAGGTGTTTGGCCTTCTGTATTTGGAGGTGTTTGACCTCTTTGAAGGTGTTTGGCCTTCTGTATTTGGAGGTGTTTGACCTCTTTGAAGGTGTTTGGCCTTCTGTATTTGGAGGTGTTTGACCTCTTTGAAGGTGTTTGGCCTTCTGTATTTGGAGGTGTTTGACCTCTTTGAAGGTGTTTGACCTCTTTGAAGGTGTTTGGCCTTCTGTATTTGGAGGTGTTTGACCTCTTTGAAGGTGTTTGGCCTTCTGTATTTGGAGGTGTTTGACCTCTTTGAAGGTGTTTGGCCTTCTGTATTTGGAGGTGTTTGACCTCTTTGAAGGTGTTTGGCCTTCTGTATTTGGAGGTGTTTGACCTCTTTGAAGGTGTTTGGCCTTCTGTATTTGGAGGTGTTTGACCTCTTTGAAGGTGTTTGGCCTTCTGTATTTGGAGGTGTTTGACCTCTTTGAAGGTGTTTGGCCTTCTGTATTTGGAGGTGTTTGACCTCTTTGAAGGTGTTTGGCCTTCTGTATTTGGAGGTGTTTGACCTCTTTGAAGGTGTTTGGCCTTCTGTATTTGGAGGTGTTTGACCTCTTTGAAGGTGTTTGGCCTTCTGTATTTGGAGGTGTTTGACCTCTTTGAAGGTGTTTGGCCTTCTGTATTTGGAGGTGTTTGACCTCTTTGAAGGTGTTTGGCCTTCTGTATTTGGAGGTGTTTGACCTCTTTGAAGGTGTTTGACCTCTTTGAAGGTGTTTGGCCTTCTGTATTTGGAGGTGTTTGACCTCTTTGAAGGTGTTTGGCCTTCTGTATTTGGAGGTGTTTGACCTCTTTGAAGGTGTTTGGCCTTCTGTATTTGGAGGTGTTTGACCTCTTTGAAGGTGTTTGGCCTTCTGTATTTGGAGGTGTTTGACCTCTTTGAAGGTGTTTGGCCTTCTGTATTTGGAGGTGTTTGACCTCTTTGAAGGTGTTTGACCTCTTTGAAGGTGTTTGGCCTTCTGTATTTGGAGGTGTTTGACCTCTTTGAAGGTGTTTGGCCTTCTGTATTTGGAGGTGTTTGACCTCTTTGAAGGTGTTTGACCTCTTTGAAGGTGTTTGGCCTTCTGTATTTGGAGGTGTTTGACCTCTTTGAAGGTGTTTGACCTCTTTGAAGGTGTTTGGCCTTCTGTATTTGGAGGTGTTTGACCTCTTTGAAGGTGTTTGACCTCTTTGAAGGTGTTTGGCCTTCTGTATTTGGAGGTGTTTGACCTCTTTGAAGGTGTTTGACCTCTTTGAAGGTGTTTGACCTCTTTGAAGGTGTTTGACCTCTTTGAAGGTGTTTGGCCTTCTGTATTTGGAGGTGTTTGACCTCTTTGAAGGTGTTTGGCCTTCTGTATTTGGAGGTGTTTGACCTCTTTGAAGGTGTTTGGCCTTCTGTATTTGGAGGTGTTTGACCTCTTTGAAGGTGTTTGACCTCTTTGAAGGTGTTTGACCTCTTTGAAGGTGTTTGGCCTTCTGTATTTGGAGGTGTTTGACCTCTTTGAAGGTGTTTGGCCTTCTGTATTTGGAGGTGTTTGACCTCTTTGAAGGTGTTTGACCTCTTTGAAGGTGTTTGGCCTTCTGTATTTGGAGGTGTTTGACCTCTTTGAAGGTGTTTGGCCTTCTGTATTTGGAGGTGTTTGACCTCTTTGAAGGTGTTTGGCCTTCTGTATTTGGAGGTGTTTGACCTCTTTGAAGGTGTTTGGCCTTCTGTATTTGGAGGTGTTTGACCTCTTTGAAGGTGTTTGGCCTTCTGTATTTGGAGGTGTTTGACCTCTTTGAAGGTGTTTGGCCTTCTGTATTTGGAGGTGTTTGACCTCTTTGAAGGTGTTTGGCCTTCTGTATTTGGAGGTGTTTGACCTCTTTGAAGGTGTTTGGCCTTCTGTATTTGGAGGTGTTTGACCTCTTTGAAGGTGTTTGGCCTTCTGTATTTGGAGGTGTTTGACCTCTTTGAAGGTGTTTGGCCTTCTGTATTTGGAGGTGTTTGACCTCTTTGAAGGTGTTTGGCCTTCTGTATTTGGAGGTGTTTGACCTCTTTGAAGGTGTTTGGCCTTCTGTATTTGGAGGTGTTTGACCTCTTTGAAGGTGTTTGACCTCTTTGAAGGTGTTTGGCCTTCTGTATTTGGAGGTGTTTGACCTCTTTGAAGGTGTTTGGCCTTCTGTATTTGGAGGTGTTTGACCTCTTTGAAGGTGTTTGGCCTTCTGTATTTGGAGGTGTTTGACCTCTTTGAAGGTGTTTGGCCTTCTGTATTTGGAGGTGTTTGACCTCTTTGAAGGTGTTTGGCCTTCTGTATTTGGAGGTGTTTGACCTCTTTGAAGGTGTTTGGCCTTCTGTATTTGGAGGTGTTTGACCTCTTTGAAGGTGTTTGACCTTCTGTATTTGGAGGTGTTTGACCTCTTTGAAGGTGTTTGGCCTTCTGTATTTGGAGGTGTTTGACCTCTTTGAAGGTGTTTGGCCTTCTGTATTTGGAGGTGTTTGACCTCTTTGAAGGTGTTTGGCCTTCTGTATTTGGAGGTGTTTGACCTCTTTGAAGGTGTTTGGCCTTCTGTATTTGGAGGTGTTTGACCTCTTTGAAGGTGTTTGGCCTTCTGTATTTGGAGGTGTTTGACCTCTTTGAAGGTGTTTGGCCTTCTGTATTTGGAGGTGTTTGACCTCTTTGAAGGTGTTTGGCCTTCTGTATTTGGAGGTGTTTGACCTCTTTGAAGGTGTTTGACCTCTTTGAAGGTGTTTGGCCTTCTGTATTTGGAGGTGTTTGACCTCTTTGAAGGTGTTTGGCCTTCTGTATTTGGAGGTGTTTGACCTCTTTGAAGGTGTTTGGCCTTCTGTATTTGGAGGTGTTTGACCTCTTTGAAGGTGTTTGGCCTTCTGTATTTGGAGGTGTTTGACCTCTTTGAAGGTGTTTGGCCTTCTGTATTTGGAGGTGTTTGACCTCTTTGAAGGTGTTTGGCCTTCTGTATTTGGAGGTGTTTGACCTCTTTGAAGGTGTTTGACCTTCTGTATTTGGAGGTGTTTGACCTCTTTGAAGGTGTTTGGCCTTCTGTATTTGGAGGTGTTTGACCTCTTTGAAGGTGTTTGGCCTTCTGTATTTGGAGGTGTTTGACCTCTTTGAAGGTGTTTGGCCTTCTGTATTTGGAGGTGTTTGACCTCTTTGAAGGTGTTTGGCCTTCTGTATTTGGAGGTGTTTGACCTCTTTGAAGGTGTTTGGCCTTCTGTATTTGGAGGTGTTTGACCTCTTTGAAGGTGTTTGGCCTTCTGTATTTGGAGGTGTTTGACCTCTTTGAAGGTGTTTGGCCTTCTGTATTTGGAGGTGTTTGACCTCTTTGAAGGTGTTTGACCTCTTTGAAGGTGTTTGGCCTTCTGTATTTGGAGGTGTTTGACCTCTTTGAAGGTGTTTGACCTTCTGTATTTGGAGGTGTTTGACCTCTTTGAAGGTGTTTGGCCTTCTGTATTTGGAGGTGTTTGACCTCTTTGAAGGTGTTTGGCCTTCTGTATTTGGAGGTGTTTGACCTCTTTGAAGGTGTTTGGCCTTCTGTATTTGGAGGTGTTTGACCTCTTTGAAGGTGTTTGGCCTTCTGTATTTGGAGGTGTTTGACCTCTTTGAAGGTGTTTGACCTCTTTGAAGGTGTTTGACCTCTTTGAAGGTGTTTGACCTCTTTGAAGGTGTTTGACCTCTTTGAAGGTGTTTGGCCTTCTGTATTTGGAGGTGTTTGACCTCTTTGAAGGTGTTTGGCCTTCTGTATTTGGAGGTGTTTGACCTCTTTGAAGGTGTTTGGCCTTCTGTATTTGGAGGTGTTTGACCTCTTTGAAGGTGTTTGGCCTTCTGTATTTGGAGGTGTTTGACCTCTTTGAAGGTGTTTGGCCTTCTGTATTTGGAGGTGTTTGACCTCTTTGAAGGTGTTTGGCCTTCTGTATTTGGAGGTGTTTGACCTCTTTGAAGGTGTTTGGCCTTCTGTATTTGGAGGTGTTTGACCTCTTTGAAGGTGTTTGGCCTTCTGTATTTGGAGGTGTTTGACCTCTTTGAAGGTGTTTGACCTTCTGTATTTGGAGGTGTTTGACCTCTTTGAAGGTGTTTGACCTCTTTGAAGGTGTTTGGCCTTCTGTATTTGGAGGTGTTTGACCTCTTTGAAGGTGTTTGGCCTTCTGTATTTGGAGGTGTTTGACCTCTTTGAAGGTGTTTGACCTCTTTGAAGGTGTTTGGCCTTCTGTATTTGGAGGTGTTTGACCTCTTTGAAGGTGTTTGGCCTTCTGTATTTGGAGGTGTTTGACCTCTTTGAAGGTGTTTGGCCTTCTGTATTTGGAGGTGTTTGACCTCTTTGAAGGTGTTTGACCTCTTTGAAGGTGTTTGGCCTTCTGTATTTGGAGGTGTTTGACCTCTTTGAAGGTGTTTGGCCTTCTGTATTTGGAGGTGTTTGACCTCTTTGAAGGTGTTTGGCCTTCTGTATTTGGAGGTGTTTGACCTCTTTGAAGGTGTTTGGCCTTCTGTATTTGGAGGTGTTTGACCTCTTTGAAGGTGTTTGGCCTCTTTGAAGGTGTTTGGCCTTCTGTATTTGGAGGTGTTTGACCTCTTTGAAGGTGTTTGACCTTCTGTATTTGGAGGTGTTTGACCTCTTTGAAGGTGTTTGACCTCTTTGAAGGTGTTTGACCTCTTTGAAGGTGTTTGGCCTTCTGTATTTGGAGGTGTTTGACCTCTTTGAAGGTGTTTGGCCTTCTGTATTTGGAGGTGTTTGACCTCTTTGAAGGTGTTTGACCTTCTGTATTTGGAGGTGTTTGACCTCTTTGAAGGTGTTTGACCTCTTTGAAGGTGTTTGGCCTTCTGTATTTGGAGGTGTTTGACCTCTTTGAAGGTGTTTGACCTCTTTGAAGGTGTTTGGCCTTCTGTATTTGGAGGTGTTTGACCTCTTTGAAGGTGTTTGACCTCTTTGAAGGTGTTTGACCTCTTTGAAGGTGTTTGGCCTTCTGTATTTGGAGGTGTTTGACCTCTTTGAAGGTGTTTGGCCTTCTGTATTTGGAGGTGTTTGACCTCTTTGAAGGTGTTTGACCTCTTTGAAGGTGTTTGGCCTTCTGTATTTGGAGGTGTTTGACCTCTTTGAAGGTGTTTGGCCTTCTGTATTTGGAGGTGTTTGACCTCTTTGAAGGTGTTTGGCCTTCTGTATTTGGAGGTGTTTGACCTCTTTGAAGGTGTTTGACCTTCTGTATTTGGAGGTGTTTGACCTCTTTGAAGGTGTTTGGCCTTCTGTATTTGGAGGTGTTTGACCTCTTTGAAGGTGTTTGGCCTTCTGTATTTGGAGGTGTTTGACCTCTTTGAAGGTGTTTGGCCTTCTGTATTTGGAGGTGTTTGACCTCTTTGAAGGTGTTTGGCCTTCTGTATTTGGAGGTGTTTGACCTCTTTGAAGGTGTTTGGCCTTCTGTATTTGGAGGTGTTTGACCTCTTTGAAGGTGTTTGGCCTTCTGTATTTGGAGGTGTTTGACCTCTTTGAAGGTGTTTGGCCTTCTGTATTTGGAGGTGTTTGACCTCTTTGAAGGTGTTTGGCCTTCTGTATTTGGAGGTGTTTGACCTCTTTGAAGGTGTTTGGCCTTCTGTATTTGGAGGTGTTTGACCTCTTTGAAGGTGTTTGGCCTTCTGTATTTGGAGGTGTTTGACCTCTTTGAAGGTGTTTGGCCTTCTGTATTTGGAGGTGTTTGACCTCTTTGAAGGTGTTTGGCCTTCTGTATTTGGAGGTGTTTGACCTCTTTGAAGGTGTTTGGCCTTCTGTATTTGGAGGTGTTTGACCTCTTTGAAGGTGTTTGGCCTTCTGTATTTGGAGGTGTTTGACCTCTTTGAAGGTGTTTGGCCTTCTGTATTTGGAGGTGTTTGACCTCTTTGAAGGTGTTTGACCTCTTTGAAGGTGTTTGGCCTTCTGTATTTGGAGGTGTTTGACCTCTTTGAAGGTGTTTGGCCTTCTGTATTTGGAGGTGTTTGACCTCTTTGAAGGTGTTTGGCCTTCTGTATTTGGAGGTGTTTGACCTCTTTGAAGGTGTTTGGCCTTCTGTATTTGGAGGTGTTTGACCTCTTTGAAGGTGTTTGGCCTTCTGTATTTGGAGGTGTTTGACGTCGTGGTGTTGGGTCGTCTATACTGACGTAGGAGGCCGACTTCCAACACCATCCTTGCTTCCGTCTTTACAGTCCTGTCGTTATTATGAACATTATAGATTATTACGATAAAAGAGCTGACTGTAATGTATTCTAGAATCGGAGAAAATATCATTTAAGCTTAGCTAAGATGGAGGAAAAAGAAGTGACCTCGTCAGGAGAGTCTCCATGTGAGAAATGTATACAGAAGTCGTAGAGGAAGACTTGGGGAAAGGTAAAAAGTTGTATCTATGTATATAAGGTAAAGAATTGTATCTATGGACTTTAATTTGCTTTTTTATTTTGTCTTTTGTTTCACGTGAGACTCGGTTTGTGTGGTGTGTTTATATGAAAACAGGAGTGAGCAGGGACTGTGTGTGTGTACTGCAAGACGAAAGCAAGTAGTTCATTGAGTTATGAGTGTGGCCATCAAGTGATTAACGTGTAAGTGATGGAAACGAATTCTAATGCTGGGGAAATCGGCCACGACCCACGTTGAGTAGCCACAACAACTACTCCCTCGTGACCCCCACCATATCTTGCTTCCCTTCAGCACGTCTCTCCCTGACCGACCCCGCCTCACCCTCCCACGGCTCCTGCGTAAACCTGGCTGTACCTCCACAGCGATGATGGCGTGGACACCAGCCGCTTCGTGACTCGGGAGTCAGGTCATCTTTGCGAGTGGTGACGACACACCCCCACCCCGAGCCCTCAATACCACCCCTCCCAGTCACCACCTTCCCCTCAACACCACCCCTCCAGTACCCCTTCCCCTCACCACCACCACCCCTCCCAATCACCACCTTCCCCACCAGGTCTTCTGTGCAGAGGACGATCGAAGCAGATCGATGGATGTGGGACTTCCTCCTCCAGGGCTGGAGGGTGGTTGTCAAGGCCAGAGACACAGTGATGGTGTCGACGCGAGGATCCTATTCACACCCTCGCCCCTCAGGAGGGCCAAGGCCAGGAGGTGGGAGGTGCACGGTGGCGAAGGATGCGAAGGTAGAACGTGAAATAGAAACGAGTTGTTGATGTTGTAAGAAGGAAATACAACTTAAGGTCTTGTGGAGGAAGTTTAGAGGAAAAAAATATGGGATAATGAATGAAAGAAATTGGTTATATAAAGGAGGAATAACTGAATAAACATAAACACAGAAATATTATTACTGACATGGGAAGGGAATATGTACTTAAAGCTTGGGGTAATAAGATACTTATGTCCTAAAGTGACAGTTGGTAACTAAGTTTGCATAGTCATAAGGTCAGAGAAGAGTCACTGGCAAGAGATTAGTGTAAGTGACGGAACTATCTTGATGAAGGACGTGTTTCATGGGAGGAGAGGTCACGCAAGGCGGCCTTGATGCTCTTGGTGCCACACGTGTTTCTTTTTATATGTCACGCAGATGAATCAGACAGCTCTTGTGTCGTGGGGTTCTGCTGGTGTTCTGTTGGTTACACTGTCGATGTTATTTGTTACGGGAGTAACGCGTTATACATAACCTGTCCCTCTCATGTCCCCTATGCTAGTCATAGGTCTCCTATAGGTCCCCTGCACCATTCATAGGTCCCCCTGCACCAGTCATAGGTCCCCCTGCACCAGTCATAGGTCCCCCTGCACCAGTCATAGGTCCCCTACATATCCCCCTGCCCCAGTCATAGGTCCCCTACAAGTCCCCTGTCCCAGTCATAGGTCCCCCATATATCCCCTGCTCCTGTTATAGGTCCCCTACAGCTCCCCTGCACCAGTCGCAGGTCCTCCACAAGTCCTCTGTCCCAGTCACAGATCCATATCTCTTAATCTCTCTCTCTTTCTCTCTCTCCCCCCTAACCATTTATTTGTACATTTGTTTGTGTTTGTCTGTCGTCCTCCGAGACTTTAATAGTTTTGGGGAAACTGATTGTGAAACATCGTCGGCCCCTGACGGCCTCCGGTCGACGGGTATCAACAACGAACGAAAGAAGGTCTTCTTCCCACGAACCTTCAGCCAACCAATCAACCAGCCCGACCAGCCAGCCACTCACCCACTCAGTCAACCAGCCCGACCCAGCTGGCCAAGCAACCAGCCCAGCCCAGCCAGCCAGACAGACAGCCACCCACCCAGTCAACCAGCCTGACCCAGCCAGCCAATCAAGCGTTCCAGCCAGTTAGTCAGTCAACCAGTCAGGCCGGCCCAACCTCGGTAAAACCCGACTGGCATGGAGAGGTTGTCAGCACCACGCGGCAAGACATGAAGCTGAAGGTTGGAAACTTCGGACCTTCCGCTCACCCTCCTGGGAAGTGTGGGAAGTCACACGTATCTTCCGCTCACCCTCCTGGGAAGTGTAGCAAGTCACACACTCCCTCAACAGCGACGCTCAGGAATGCGTGTCATGCATGCATGACGCGGGGCGGATATATGTAGGAACCTCAAGCATCTTGGTGGCTGATGGGGTCATACAGTTCCCTTTATACGAGGTAATGACCCAGGATGTAGCACCACCTCCTCCTCCTCCTCCTCAATGACCCGGTATGTAGCACCTCCTCCTCCTCAGTGACCCGGGAGGAAGCACCTCCTCCTCCTCCTCAGTGACCCGGGATGAAGCACCTCCTCCTCCTCAGTTACCCGAGGTGTAGCACCTCCTCCTCCTCCTCCTCCTCCTCCTCCTCAGTGCCCCGGGATGTGGTACCTCCTCCTCCTCAGTGACCCGGGATGTAGCACCTCCTCCTCCTCCTCCTCATGATGACCACAACACGTCAGTAAACATCACGATGATTATCGTGCAGGATTGGATGATCCACGAGGAGGTGGATTACGCCGTTACGGATGCTGTTGGTGTTACACCCCGTGTGTGACAGATGCTGCCAGGATGTTGTTACACGTGCCG
Organism: Panulirus ornatus; assembly: GCF_036320965.1. NCBI lineage: Eukaryota > Metazoa > Arthropoda > Malacostraca > Decapoda > Palinuridae > Panulirus > Panulirus ornatus. The sequence goes on along the minus strand of NC_092226.1, from coordinate 12,069,315 downwards.
TTGGTGTTACACCCCATGTGTTACGGATGCTGCCAGCGTAGTACACGTGTTGTTAGTGTTACACCCCATGTGTCCTGCCACGTTCACACCCTTACACGTAACACTGAGTCAACCCCGCTTCACCTGGTGGTGTAGACCGCTTCACCTGATGGTATTTGAACATCTTTCATCATTAAAAGAAAATAATGAAGCGTTTAAGAAGACACCAGACGTATATTGACCTCCCCAGGTGCTGTGGTGTGGTTAGCGTCACCTCATGTAAACCCAGCGTTCCCTTGTTCGAATCCCATGGCTGCCGCCTATCACCAACATGATGAGTGAGTAGACATCTCTTCCTGCGAGATAGAGAGAGAGACACAAACAACGAGACTCCGCGAGACGAGGCGCCTCTGCTGCCACTGGCGGGAAATACATCCAGTGGAAGAGTAAAGTTGTAGTCTTTCCACTGAGGAAATGAGAACATCTCTATCACTGATGTCTGACGCATTCGACAGTGGCGTGGAGCCATACATCATCCCACTGGCATCCACTTGTTATGCAGGACTGACGCCCAGCGCTGCCGATCTTCGTAATAGATAAGATGACGTACATCATCACCACCATGAACCACCTCCGCTCGGTAGAGCGAGCGAGCGAGCGAGTGAGTGAGCGGCAAGCAGACAACAGCCAGTGCTGGTCGGTGCTTCCCTCACTCTCTCTTTCTCCACATATTTATCCCGCGTGGTCTTCCCTCTGGCACGTAATGACCATTTTCTATGATTGATGGACATTAAGTGATTCAGATGAACATTTCCTCCTCAAAGGTCGAACGCGGAGAGAGAAATATTGCCATTAGAGATAGATAGATAGATAGATAGATAGATGAATTGATATCAAACACGTCTGTAGTTCAATTTGCATAATGATGCTGGGATACGAATAGCTTATGTTAATGAAATTGATTGGGTCATTAAGAAGTATTCCCGAGGGACGCGAAATCCAGATATAATTATTTCCAATATTTCCCCAAAAAGGTGGGTTCACTGAGGAAGAAATATGTGATAATGTTGATATGTATATATAAGTACACGTCGGATATTTTGCCAACAATTTAGATAGTCTGACATTTACCAATTTTCTGACTAGGTTTATCGCCGTTTTCTATGAGAGTTTTCGTAGGTCTTCAGGTTAACGAAGGCATCATCAAGTGTGGCGACCACGAAGGTCAGATATGATTGCGTCACGTCCACCAGGGGGGCGTTGGAGGCGCCTCTCTGGGGGCGTTGGAGGCGCCTCCTCAGGGTTGCTGGAGGCGCCTCTCCAATGTTGCTGGAGGCGCCTCTTCAGGGTCGTTAGAGGCACCTCTCCAGGGTTGTTGGAGGCAGATCTTCAGGGTTGTTGGAGGCGCCTCCCCAGGGTTATTGGAGGTGCCTTCCTAGGGTTGTTGGAGGCGCCTCCCCAGGGTTATTGGAGGCGCCTTCCTAGGGTTGTTGGAGGCACCTCTCCAGGGTTGCTGGAGGCGCCTCTTCAGGATTGTTGGAGGAACCTCCCCAGGGTTGCTGGAGGCGCCTCCCCAGGGTCGTTAGAGGCGCCTCCCCAAGGTTGCTGGAGGCGCCTCTCCAGGGTTGTTGGAGGCGCCTCCCCAGGGTCGTTGGAGGCACCTCCCCAGGGTTGTTGGAGGCGCCTCCCCAAGGTTGCTGGAGGCGCCTCCCCAGAGTTGCTGGAGGCGCCTCTCCAGGGTTGTTGGAGGCGCCTCCCCAGGGTCGTTGGAGGCGCCTCCCCAGGGTCGTTAGAGGCGCCTCCTCAGGGTTGTTGGAGGCGCCTCCCCAGAGTTGTTGGAAGCGCCTCCTCAGGGTCGTTGGAGGCGCCTCCCCAGAGTTGTTGGAAGCGCCTCCTCAGGGTCGTTGGAAGCGCCTCCTCAGGGTCGTTGGAGGCGCCTCCTCAGGGGTTATTGGAGGTGCCACTCCAGTGTCGTTGGAGGCACCTCTCCAGGATTGTTGGAGGCACCTCCCCAGTGTTGTTGGAGGCACCTCCCCAAGATTGTTGGAGGCGCCTCCCTAGGGTCATTGGAGGCACCTCTCCAGGATTGTTAGAGGCGCCTTCCCAGTGTCGTTGGAGGCACCTCCCTAGGCCCAGGGTTGTTGTAAAATGATGATAATCGCATGTTTACCAAATGGCGTCCTAGCTTCGTCTCTTCGATGTATATCAACTGACTGTTATATTTCTCTCTTGTGTTTACCCTGATGATGTGATTATTGCACGAAAGTGCACTTGGGAACTTATCGTGTTTCATTTTCCCCGTGGACTCATAGGAATATTTTAATCACGCGCAAAATTGAGATCCTTTCCAATATATATATATATATATATATATATATATATATATATATATATATATATATATATATATATATATGGGAACGGGGGCTGGAAATCCTCCCTTCCCGTTTTAATTTTTTCCTAAAGAACGAGCAGAGAAGGGGGCCAAGTGAGGATACCTGTTATCAGTATATATGATCCTGCTTATCAGTTATCCTCAGTCTTTTACTTTTATCTTTTAACCTTTGCTTTCTCTTCTTTTTTTCAGTCCCCCACCTCCCTCCTCCATCGTCCCGAGATCAAGAATATAGCTGGGAATCATCTTTTATTTTTTTTTTTCTCTCCCCGTGTACACTTTTCTGTATCGAATTTCCGTGTCAGAATGTGATCTCCTCCGTGGTGCAGGGTATTTCATTCTCATCTATTTCCTGTCGGCCGTTGAGCCGGAGGGAAGGGTGGTGCCATCTGTTTTATGATCCTGTCGCTACTACTACTTCTACTACTACTATTACTACTACAACTAGCACTACTACTATTATTACTACTACAACACTGCTGCTACTACTATTCCTACTACTGCCACTACTGCCAATACTACTACTACTACTACTACTACTACTACTATTGCTACTACTACTATTACTACTACTACTATTACTACTACTACTATTACTACTACTACTACTTCTATACTTCTGCTACTACTACTTCTTCTATGTTAGACCTTGTTTTTAGCAGATTACGTCATAATATAGACCATCAGGTTCTCTCTTATCCGCCCTTATCAATCTATATTCCCCATGTCCTCCTATGCACAACCAGTTAACCTAATCTCACCGCCCAACGTCTGGTCTCCTACCCTCCCAGTTCTCCTACCCTACCTTACCTCATCGTAACGTAAGTGAAAGCAAACCAAATCGGCAAAATAACGTTTGAACCCACTGGCGTCGTCAAGTCGGTAAAATAACCCAAACGTATGGAATGCTGTGGTGGTGGTGGTGGTGGTGAGGGACGGGGGTCGACTCCCTACCTCCGTGTTGGCTGGCGGCGTCAGGCATAGTCTGTGTGATGGATGACGTTCCCTTCTGCAGAGAGAGAGAGAGAGAGAGAGAGAGAGAGAGAGAGAGAGAGAGAGAGAGACCTTGCCACCCCAGACGCCCTCCCACCACCACCGCTCAACATCCTTCAATCTCCTCCACGAATTTCCATCCTGATCTATCTGGTCAAACTTTTCCCTCCTCCTCCTTCGACCCGACCCGGCTGCTGCTGCTACCGCCCTGCTGTTGTCCACTTGCTGCTGCTGGGCGGTGCTCCTCCTCCTCCTCCTCCTCCTCCTCCTCCTCCTCCTCCTCCTCCCGCTGCTGCCTCCTCCTCCTCCTTCTCCTCCCGCTGCTGCCTCCTCCTCCTCCTCCTCCTCCTCCTCCTGCTGCCCCTCCTCCTCCTCCGCCTCCGCCTCACTAACTTCTCCGTTTTCCTCACTACCCTTCCCCCACCCAACCCCCGCGCCACACACACACACACACACACACACACACACCACCCTGCACCAACCGCCGTTTTCGTTGAAATATTTGTTTAATGGCGAGGAAGAAGAGGAGATGTTGTGGGCGTAAAACTGGGGCTCTCGGTTATAATGGCTACAGGGAGGGGGTTGTGGGTGGTGGTGGTAAGAAGTGGGACTCCTTACCTCCACCGACACTAGATACTTTCAGTGATGACACTATGGCTTGAATGGTGAATCGGAAAATCTAGAACTGGAGAAGAATATCGCGTCGTTTTCTGTTGTTGTTTTTTTCATATTCGTCAGCCATCAATATAAAAAACGGGAGTCTCCATTTGTGTAACGGATCTGAATAGGTTTTTTCTTCTTTTTCTTTTTTCTTATTGCTTGGTAGCGACGAGGCAGAGGATGAGAGGCAAGAAGTTCTTATCTGTGGGCCAGATGGTAACAGATGGTGCGGCAGACAGTGACAGATGAGCAGGGGGAAGCCAACACTGATGCAAGATATGCACGAGAAATCTGTCTTGTCTTCAGCTGAGATAAATGATAGGGGTGGGGTGGGGCAAGGCGCCCCCCGCCGCCCCCCCCAAACCCGAGGGTGGGGGGGGGGGGCAAGGCACCCCCCCCAAACCCGAGGTGGGGGGGGGTGAAAACTTCTCGTTAAAGATATTTGTATTTGTGAGACCAGACGACGTTTCTGTCTTTTTAGGTCAGAAATACGTTTCCTCGACGCTTCTGGAGGTTTTAACATTGTTTTACCTACTTCTTCCTTTTTGGGGTTCTTGGGTGGCCTCCTTTCACGGCCTTGTTGCCCCGAACGTAGATACTTGAAGAAACGTAATGACTGAACTATCGAATGACATTGTACTGGCGTCAGGAAGAGGTGTACGTACAGGGTCGGCCTCTCGCACCGCGGGATATGTAAATCGTCTTCTGGTTGTTCAATAAACAGCTGCATCATGTTCGCGTGGCAGGCGGGCCACAGACACATGACTGTCGCAAAGTTATAATTGAATTTGGACTTTCTCGCTGAGTCGAGAGTTCGTAAAAAATCATAAATCTCAAAATATTATAATGTGAGGCTGATCGTGCTGTATGGATGTTTAGGTGAGTTGAATGATTGTTAGGAATGAGAGGTTCACTGGGTGTCTGTCTGTCTTTTAAATTTGATATATGATGGTTCGAATAAGTGTCATGTGGTTGCAGGTCAAGGGGGGCCCTTAGTGTAAATGTATGGCAGAGGGTGGATGTGACGGAGAGGAAATGTCTGAGAAGCACGGTGGTGTACGGAAGGGTGTATCGAGTGTGGCATGATGACCGCTGTGTGTGTGTGTGTGTGAGAGAGAGAGCGAGAGAGAGAGAGAGAGAGAGAGAGAGAGAGAGAGAGAGAGAGAGAGAGAGAGAGAGAGAGAGAGAGAGAGGTGTTGTAGTATGTGGATTAAGTTTAAGTTTAAGTAAGTATAAGTCCACCGGGTGGAACCACAGGTTATAATGTGTGTGTGTGTGTGTGTGTGTGTGTGTGTGTGTGTGTGTGTTTATGAGGTGAGTACGAGGCATAAAAAGTGTCTTTAGTGTTGGAGTTGCATCATGCGTAAGATGAGTCTCCTGATGCGGTCAGCGATGGAAATGTGCCACAGTCATACACGTCTGCTGGTGGTGGTGGTGGTTGAGGTGGGTGTGGGTGGGTCGTCTGGCGAGGCAGCGTTCAAAACTGGTTTTACGAGGTGGGTCGTTTGTGATCGTCGGGTCATTTGAGTGTGCTTGTATATTGCCGTTGTTTAGTGTGGGTTGAAGCGAGTGTCGGTGAGGACGGTGTTTGCATGGTGAGGATGAGGAGGAGGAGGAGCTGATGCTGTTGCAGAGAACACAGCGCCCAGCATACTGAGGCGAGAGTGTGCTGGAAGTGTTGCCTCACTGGGTAGACTTGATAGTAAAGATGGGCGGTGATTGTTGTAACTAGTTTCCTTCGTACGGTTCGCCTTTGTTGTATATTATATATATATATATATATATATATATATATATATATATATATATATATATATATATATATATATATATATATATATTACATTTGAGTGGATGAGTGAGGAATAGTTTAGGGTGGAGTGGATGAATCGATTGTACAGGTTACTAAGGAGTGTTCGTCTTTGTCCAGATCTGTAAACCAGTTAGTTTCCTACGAGGGTTGAGTCTGCCCCTGGCCTTCGTATCGGCGTTTGCAGTGTGGGAGTGAATGACACACGGTGTCGTGCGTGATGCCTAGTATGGCTGGTGTCTGTTGAGTGGGAGAGTCTGTCCATCTTCAGGGAGGCGGGAGGATGCAAGTGGATTCGTGTCTGGCCTGGAGTAACGTGAGTGACTGTAGATTTCTCTGAGGTGATGCAGACCTACGAGTGTGAGGCAGTGTGGTACTGTTGCTTGGGCAGTGTGAGGACGCTGTCATGTGAGTGTGGAATTATCTACGTATGAGAGGACCCTCACACTGTGTTCTGCGGGAGGTAACCCATTGAAGGCTAAGAAGGAGGAGACTAAAGGGTAAGAGAAAAGAAATGTGTATATTGGGAGGTTAAGCCTTTGAGATGACTGTGGCTTGGCAAGCAGTTAACCACTTCTTATTTTTTTTCTCTGTGGTGGGTGAGGTGAAGATCTTTTCCGTGAGTATGTGTCCGGGATGGGAGGGGGCGGGAACAGTGTCACAGGCTTTCATGACGTCTCTTGCCACTGGTAATGTGCGGGACGGGGATGAATGGTGGTTGGCTGAAGCCGTGCAGGCCGCATTGTGTGAGGCCTGCGGTGGGGTGTGGCAGTGGAGTGACTGGGTTGCAAGAGCCATGTTGTGTGAGGAGAGTGGGATGGGGTGCGGACGATTCCGAAGCGATACAGGCAGGTATGAGGAGGAGGAGGCGAGGGGGTGATGAAGGAGGGGGTAGATGCTTTGGGAGATTTGAGGATGGATCGCTTATGCTAGCGAGCTTCCAGGTATTTGGGATTGTGTCGTGTCACAAGGAATGGTGAGAGAGAGAGAGAGAGAGAGAGAGAGAGAGAGAGAGAGAGAGAGAGAGAGAGAGAGAGAGAGAATGGTTGTCAGTAATAATTGTTTAGAAAACAGCATCTTGTGTCGCA